>NW_020439003.1:0-3330 GCF_000699045.2 Agrilus planipennis | reverse complement strand
CAGTAATAATGTTCCACGTGCAATAAGTTGCAGCCTTAAACACCAACCGTAGCGACATAACAAAGAAACTATGGCGTAATGTAGTTGGCTGTAGAAGAGAAGAGTAATCTATTTCTTGTTTCGCCTTTCATTAGAAAAACCACTCGGAAAGTGTGTTAGTGCAAAGAAACTTATTTGCCGGCATCTCAGTGATTCTTAATGGAATAAAACAATTATCCGATTCTCTCCATTAATGTAGCTTGCCAACTAACAGAAAAGTTCCTTGATGGATTGAACAAAACAATGAAATTAAACAATTAATTATGGGAGGAATAATTAGCAATATAAATTCCAATAATTTGCTACACATTAGATATGGTCCTTCGAGCCGAATATGAAATCACATATAAATTTAATTGTAATTTAATCCCTTTACACATAATAATGTTTTTTCTATTCGAAGGGACATGTTACGTTTATAAGAAACGTTTGTTCTTGTCAAGTTAAGAACGTTCTTTTCTCAGTAAGTGGCCCGTTTATGGTTGAAGTAATTCCAATTATCGCTCTGACCGTTGCTAATCATATTTTCGTTGTTCGGAGAGCAATTGTTGAATTATTGTTTATGTTACGGGCAGACTGTAAAATAACCACGGCTCAGATGGTGGCGGTTTATAGTATTTTCCATCAAATAAAAGTACTACAAGCAAAACGCGGCATGAGATATAGCACAGTGATGAGCGCGGTACATCACAAAAGGTACAAGTAATTTACTCCCAATCTTTTAGGAAGGACGTGAAGAAAATTCCGATAAATATTTTTATTAAGATAATGACAACCATTATAAACTAAGAAACTTAACTATATTATGTTTTTTCCTTAACAGATATTAACATAATGTCACTGCAATTACGAAAAATGTAGAAGGTATTTCATGATTTTCAATTGCTTACTATCATATTAGGAATTAATAATGATTATCTATGATTTTCTTGTGATTTACTACATTCCACAAATCTACAAATACTTTCTATAAACCAACAACGCATATAAGTGCTTTTAACTTAATATACGTCTAGAATTCTGAATATCCGGAATAAAATAGAAATTGACGAACCCCTGCAGAGGTTTTAATTGAAATATCGATTTATTATTAAATGTTGTTTCAGCTATAAATAAAATATGAAAGGTTTTCTTTTCACCGAAAACAATATACAGTAGAACATGGTTATAATAATATGCGTTATAACGACAACTCTGACGTAATTCACTCCCAAACAATCACCTTTGTTGTCTTGTAAATTTGTGTATTCCGTTTATAAGAACGTTCGGCTATTACGTCAAAATATCGCCGATCCCTACAGTGATAGTATCCTCAAGTAAAAGGGTAGCGTGTAAATTACAGTTTCCCCATAACAACGATATTAATGGGTACAATACTCAATGCACCCATACGTATGTACGCCTTGTTAGAAATGCATCGCACACATTACCATTTATCGTATGATTAATGAGTTCAATTAGTTTGTCTTGATTTAATATGTGCAGAGGCCGGTTCTTCTTTTGCGCTCGCGCACCACACGATGACACAGAAAGATAACGCTGCTTTTGAAATATAGTTTGGCGTGTGCGCGATACGAATTCCGCTCTTTTTTATGAATAAATTAATTTACATTCCACGGGAGAGCACTGATGTGGCGCCCTTGCATAATTATGCCTCTAACGCTCTTTGCTCTACTCCGTTCTGCTCTTCGCAAAGCACGAAACGTCACGTTGCCGCGCTGTCAACGTTTCGAACAGAAAACGAAATGCTATCTGGCAAAGAAGAACAAGAAGAAGATCATACATACGTACGTTAATTATTACTGAAATAGAATACCGTATTAGTTTTCAGACACAAGGTGTCAGTGACGGAGAGGGATGGGGTACTAAGGGGTGGCAAATCTTATTTTGATTAATGCTTCGTCCGCGTAATATTACGTTTATAGTCTGGTTACGATAAAAAAGGGTAAGATATGAAGAGAACAATATCAATAATGCGTTTTAGAAGTTACTACAAATGGCGCAGTCAACGCCATCTGTAGCACGATGCTACATTTTAGGATTACGTATGCTGGCAGTTTCGGCAGAATACAGACCACTTCGAATTATTTTATTTTATTCGATTAAGCTAACGTGCCTATCACGTTGAGGTTGGCTACGCCGGGATTATGCACGGGAATTATTAATAAAATACATTTTAATTTTAAAATGTTACCTATAATACAACAGTAATTACGCTGTCCATCAAACTACATCTCTAATTATTTATTAATAGACTCAAACAGCTGCCGATTGTTCATAAAATAGTACGATAATAGTCATTATATGTTATGTATTTCCTTACCTCGGAAATCACAATAAAATCATTTTTCACATGTCAATAGACGGCAGAAGTAAATACAATAAGTCGAAACTTTCAATCATTCAACAACCCTAAAAACCTGCTCAAGAATTTGTTTCAAAAGATAAGAAACAGGCGAATGCATAAACGATATACTTAGGGCTTGTTCTGCCTAAAGCTCTGATGAAAAACGTAATGACGCTGTAGTTGAATATACATATTAACCTAACTCTGTCCAGCCTAACTTGGTAGTACCGCTAAACCACATCGCTCGGTGGGAACGAGGCATCGTAACATCTTCACAACAAATAAATCTTAAGTCATTTAATAACAAAAATCATATAATTATTTAATTTCATGGAAGGACACACGATCCTTTTAGCAAAAAGTTAGGTACGTTTAGTGTTGCTTTTACTATAATACTGTTCTTTAGAAATTCAAATACCGCTTCTTTCTTTCCTTTTTCTTGTGGCACTTATTTAGAATTAATCAAAATATTAGTATATTTCATCAAATCTGACCGTCTCTAATAACACTGCACGCACAAATTGCTTCGTTTAAAGTGCAATAAGTTGCAGCCTTAAACACCAACCGTAGCGACATAACAAAGAAACTATGGCGTAATGTAGTTAGCTGTAGAAGAGAAGAGTAATCTATTTCTTGTTTCGCCTTTCATTAGAAAAACCACTCGGAAAGTGTGTTAGTGCAAAGAAACTTATTTGCCGGCATCTCAGTGATTCTTAATGGAATAAAACAATTATCCGATTCTCTCCATTAATGTAGCTTGCCAACTAACAGAAAAGTTCCTTGATGGATTGAACAAAACAATGAAATTAAACAATTAATTATGGGAGGAATAATTAGCAATATAAATTCCAATAATTTGCTACACATTAGATATGGTCCTTCGAGCCGAATATGAAATCACATATAAATTTAATTGTAATTTAATCCCTTTACACATAATAATG
>NW_020439002.1:312331-328727 GCF_000699045.2 Agrilus planipennis | reverse complement strand
AATAACATCATGTGACCAGTAACAGCAACCGTTTAACAGTAACCATTTCATAGTTACACGTTTACGATCGATGGTGTTTCGTCAGATACCTACTCCTCTGTGCTAGAATCGGTTATCTTACCCTACTGCGGGAGTCTAATGTAATCGAATAAACGAACTGTTAGAATGGTTAGTTAGACAATGGCGATCGATTAGAAGAAAGACGATCATATTCGCGTGCAATGTTCACAATTTTAATCATAAATGCTTAACAAGAATCAGGGACCCTCAGCAGGAGCATGATGTTGTTAATGTACGATTTATGGAGAAGAAAATGAAACTTCTTTTATCACAAGATGATGTGGTAGGTATTAGAATAAAGTATTATATTTTGTTGACGTGGCTAATAAGCGCATTATACAATTGAATGATCTTACAGCTGGGTTTCATGCAGCTACAAAAAAGTATGTAGATGAAAAGGAAAAGTTAACAAAAGAGCATAATAGAATCGAATGTGAAAAAGTAAAGAATAGCGCTGTCAGTAAAGGTGATGAAGGATTTACGAGAAGACTTGAAAACAATTGCTTCCCAAAGTGGTGAAAAGATGATGAAAACTTTTAATAATCAAATGGAGATTTTGATTAAAAATTTAGGAAGAGAAATTGAAAATTATAATAATAATAGGGATAAGCAAATAACAAAAATTGTAAATGATCTAATAGAAAAGAATGGTGTCACAATCATGGACAACCTTTCAGCAAAAGTAAACGTAGAATGTAAAGATATAGAAACGTTTGCTAAAAAAAAAGACGCTAAAGAATTGTCGAAGAAACTGAAGACTGACATTACGCGAGACATGAAAAGAAATATAGGTGTTATGAGTTTTTGTATTAATGAATGGCAAAACGTATAATTATAAATTACATTAAACGTGGCGAATGTAGCCAGTGGTGATCGTTAGTTACTGCATTGAAAGGTAAATACGTAATAATGGTAGAAAGTTATGTAATTAAGAGCAATTTTTCAAAGACGATTTCTTATCTGCATCAGTTATGGAACGGATAAATCGAACTCGAAAATCAAAAATGTGGCAAAACTTCAGTATACAAGGATCCTACAAATTGTTAAATATATTACACGATACAGTAATTGAATACAACAGTGAGATTCACAGGACTATCGGAATGAAACCAAGCGTTAGAGTTAGAAAACGAACGTGGTGCAAGAATTTAAGTTGAAAGGTGGGTGCAATAAACTTGAAATAACAGGCTATTTAGTAAACGAGGAGAGAGATTTCTTATCCTACGAGTTGTATCAAGCAGAAAGGCAAACCCTCGTTATCAATTTGCGAAGATCAATACTATCCGATGATTTAGATAGAGTCAAAGTTATGTTTTCGAAGTTGAGTGTTGAAATACCAAAGGAGGTATTCAAGTGGCTAATAAAGTCGCAAGAGACATCGTTTGAAATTTTATTTCATTTTCGAAATAAAACGACGGTATTATACATTCGTTAATGATTTTTGATTTGTGCTGAAAAAGTGGAGATAACCAGCGATGATGTCCAAGAGATTTTAAATGAAACAAATAATAATTACACGGAAAAAGATTCTCCATCGTTAACATAAAGAAAACGTACAGAAAACTATAACAGTACGTAGATGATTTAATATTGGATGTAGCATACTACGCGCAGCCGAAATATTTGGGAATGTCTGACCATTAACGGTCGTCATCAGACAGTGGCGAGTTGGATAGAAGAATATATTTTACGAGAAGGAACGTAAAAAGGCTCCAGGCTGGCAGCGCTACTGACAACTAATATAGAAGATTATTAGAAAATTTATTCATTGTTAATGTTAATAACTCAATAAATTGTCATAACATTTGTTTCAATGTCCAGAGAAATAATTCAATTTATAAAGTTAGTTAAAGACAAAGCCGTATTATAACGTTTATTTAAACAGATAAGTGTATACAAACAATGGTAAAGATAAACTTTTAAAATATAACATTGAAGCATTATTTACATCTACACATGCAGTCCACCAACTTATTATTATGTAAGGTGTTCGTAAATAGTATCAATAGATTTTTCTGGAAGTGAAGAAGCTTCGAAAAGTTTTTGAATAAAATATTCCCCAACCGTTAGATTGTCGCTGTATGGTTGTTTAAAATTTTGGATTAATTGATCGATTTTACTGTTCAACATTGAGATGGAATTTTCAGTTTTTTATATTGTAATTCCCCCAAGGAAGCCTATTAGTTGTTTTCGGAATCAAGAAACGTTTAACATCTTTAGGACAAAGAGCTACTTTAGTTTTTATTTGCGTGAACATAGTACAAGATCAGAAACAAAAACATTCATACATTTTATAATGGTGGAATCGTCCCTAATAGTGCGAAGATAATCGTCAATCGGCAGAGATGTAATTTAATAACGTTTTTCTTAACACCTTTAGCTTTTTTAACAATCAACCGCTTCAACACAGTAAGCTTTAGCTCCGGTTAAAATGCTTTAATAGGATTACTAGGGAACTTATCTTTGAATTTACCGGTAACAGGTGAGGTAGTGGGGATATTGAAACTGTTCTAGCGCGGATAATGGGAAGTATTGAAGTGATTCATATTTTCAGTAATATCTCGGTAAAAGTTTTCAGTGAACACTTTAAAAATGAAATAATCGGTATCCATATACATCAAAGAAATGTTGTGTTGATATTTTCGTTTAAGAAAGCTGTAGTAGAAGTCATACATAACAACTTTTGACAAATCCATGATAGTAAAACCAACATAGAGAGGTATATCGTAAATAATACGTAATTTATTCACCTGAATGGCTACGAAATTGGGACAGAATATCTTAGAATTTTTGAAATTAAGTTTAGTTATTAAACTCACTGCACCAAGAAAGCGTCCAGAATTTTGCCAATAAGTAATTAATTTCACATCAACTCGATTATCAACGTTTTCAATTGTCTTTTCGAAAACACCGTTATTCATTAATTTGAAGAAGGAATACCCAAATTTATTTTGAGACAAATTACGTTTTCGGGTATTTAAATCGATAAAAAGTTTAAGCCAGTCGGACTGTTTAAACTGGATAACTCTGTGAACCTTAAGTAATTTTAGTCCATTGCGAAGGGCTTGTTGAAGCGTAAGACAATGAACAACATATTTTGTCTTATTCATAAGGTTCGGTATCAGTTTTTTGACTTTACCATTCACATTAGGAGGAGAGATAATGTTTTCAACTAAAAAGGGGAGATCAGCATGTAAAACATGGAGGTATGTACATAACCGTATTCAGAAGAAGCATCTAAAGAGAGAACATTCAATTTATCAATTTCGGCTGCGGTTAGCCAAAGGAAGTGGGAAATAGGAAGGGGTTGACTCATACTATGTCCAGACAAATTAGTAGCATCCAAATACATAATGTACGAGGTAGGAATGAAGGCCTTGTAATCGAGGAAGTGAGAATTGTTTGCGAAATGCATTCCTTGAACACATTGACTTATTCCTCCACATACCGCATTTTGAAGAAAATTTAACACATCGATGTCAGTCAGAAGTTGTAAGCTAACGCGAGTGAATTTTAACATGCTATCCCACGCAAGCCCCGGCGCAGTGTAATACTAAATCGTAAGTGGTGACACATACTTGACGGTAATTCTCGAAAATATCAGCAACAACAACAAAAGAACATCTGTTTTCATGTAGATATCAGAGTATTCTCCGAGAGAGAGTTGAACGTGGGAAAGTATTCCAAACAGTTTTAGCTCTTTTATAATCGTCATCGGAAACGGGGAGGGAAGTTAATCTGTCGATGAAATCGTCTTTTTGCAGAAACATTGTTCCATAAAAGCTTAGCAACATTATCCACGTAGGAATAAGGGAAAACGCCTTTTCGTAGCACTAATTGAAAATGATAAGGATCTGGTAAGTACTTTTTCACTAGCAAACATTGATGAGGATCGAGGATTGACAATTATATCCGGAGAGGGTGTGGAAAAAGACAGGCACGAAGTTGGGTGGTTTGTAATTTAAATTACATCTGGAGTGAGCGCCCCCTAATCGAACTTTACCGGTCAAAACAATGATCAGGCACCTTAACGTCATCGTCCAGAAAGGGTTCTTCACAAATATTGGAAGAGGTAGCGTCGGAGAAAAGACGTATTTCTTCATCTGTGAGGGGTATCATGGGAAAACCGATTTTCAAATATGGGTGATAAATATCATAAACGTCTCGATCGAGAGTTGTAACAAATTTATTAGCACAATCGGGTCCCCGATATGATTTGATTTTGGAGAGGGAATCATCAAGTATGTAAAGGAATAGGGTTGATGTTTGTGGGTTTCCCGTTTCAAAGGCTACGTATACAGCAAATGGTACTTTGATCCGTTTTTGGTAATTTTCATATTTCAAAATGTGATTGGGTCTGAACCTACTCATCTTATCCATCTTGAAATCACCGGCAGGAAGGCTGGTGTAGACATGGTTGCAGTCATACTGCTGATGACGATGTAGGTGGGCTAAAGTGGAGAAATATTGTAGGCAAACATCGCATAAAAATTTGCGATATTCTGTTTTGGAAAGTTGCAGAGAAAGTAAGCGAGACATGTCCTTTATCCAACAGTAATGATTAATTCTTAGATCATCTTCGAGCAAGAGCAGATTGAAGTGTAGCCTTCGCTTGATGGCTGAGTAGTAAAGTAGGTCAATAATTCCCCATATCCACTTTCCATCTTTCAAAACGGATTCAGTCCCGTAGACATTCACAGAGCAATAGTTCTTTGATTCAAATTTCGGTATGTCAGTTAATTTCATAGGAAATTCATAGATTGCCTCGTAGTCCAAAGAGCGAGAGTAGGAAGTAGTTCTTTGAGGGTTCGCTTGTGCGGGATACAAAGCTGACGTAAGTGTCCATGCGAAGCAGGCTTGATCATTGTTTCACACATTCACAACCGCTTTTTTCAGTAAAAGTTGTTTCGGTAAAGGAATATAGGAAGACGCCCTCAGCGGATTGTACTTGTTAAAGTTCATTTCAAGGTAAAGGACCCTTTCTAAAATCGATCCTGTAGAAATGGGAAACTGTTAACCGTTGTTAAGTGAAAAGAAATATAGGGTTGTTCGGAAAGTCATTTCGTTTTTTTTTTGTGGAAATGAAAGACAATTTTCGTATAATAAACAAATACTTTATTAAATTATATATTGACCGTTCTGGTCCAACACCTTTTGCCATCTTTCTGGTAGTAGCATAATTCCACGCTCATAAAATTTGTGGTCTTTGCTGGCAAAAAACTGATCGAAGAGGTTTTTGACCTCCTCATTTTTAGACGGTAAAACCTCTAAAAAATTTTGGGGTGACCGGAACAAATAATAATCCGATGGTGCCAGGTCTGGAGAATATGGTGGGTGTAGCATTGCGCTTCAAAAACGGATCATTTTCGTGACGTTTGAGAAGCGAATCGCAGACGTCAATGCGGCGACACAGATTTCTCTCTGTGAGAACATGGGGAACCCATACATCGAGCTTCGAGGATAATCCCAGGCCTTTCAAGTGGTCATAAACTGTTGAATTTGATAAATTTAACCTCAATCCGATCTCACGTGTTGTTATTCGCCGGTTCACATCAACTAATGCCTTTATCGCGTCTTTATCAGCTTCAACCGGCCTTCCCGAACGTGGTGCATCTTCGACATCAAAATTGCCGGATCGAAATTTAGCGAACCAGTTCTGGCACTGGCGTACTGTCAACACACCTTCTCCATACACATCAGTCAATTTCTTTCTGGCTTGAACAGCATTTTTACCCTTTCTGTAGTAAAACAGTAAGATATGTCGAAAATGCTGCTTATCGCTCTCCATATTTAAAAGGGCACCAACCAAAAACTACTGCGTAGAATTAATTGGAATTTTTCACACACAAGCCTTGCTATATGAGCTCTCAAAGCATATAAAAATTATACGGCTTAAATGTGAAGTTGGGTGCAAAAGAATACAATTAAATCCTCCATCGGGCAAAAACGAAATGACTTTCCGAACAACCCGATATTTAGTAAAATGATCAGTTACCTGCCTCTCGTTCTTGAAACTCTGACAACTTTGTTATTGGTGTTGAAGTATTTAATTTAAACTAACTGTTTGGCTTCGTGCACATAACGTCCAAAAATTTAGAAATTTATTTTAAGCGTGTCTTGAAGGTGTAACTGATTGCGTATAACAGGCAAGCATTTATCGAGAACATCAGTGAAAAAGTCGTTATACGATAGAAGGCATTTCGCGGACGCAATACGAAACGAAGCAATCCTGTTAGCGAAAGCAGAGGAAAGAAAACCGATTCACTCTTCAAGAGGTGAGAAGCAATTGTGCTTCTGGTGTAGGGTGCGCAGGTGAACGTTGTACGAAGTTTGAGGAACATAAATTTTGCAAATTTCACAACCAGCGGTCGGGAGAGCTGACAGATGCAACACATTTCGGTTTTTTATTCGGTAGAGAGGAATTAGGATCGTACTGTGCTCATTTACGACATGAAGCTTTTTGATGTCTTTTTAAATTGTCAGATTGCGTAAAGGACGTATCGCAGTCCGAACAACGAATCATATCGGTTAGATGTAACAAAGGTGTCTCGAGAAAGACTGAGGATGACCGTGTGCCATGTAGATTTAATAATGTAGGAAAATGTGTCGGAGTGTGAGAATATAAAAGAGGTGAGGGTATTGAGAGGGAGCAGAAGATATTAAAAAGAGAAGTATAGAAGAAGCGATTACGTAAAATGGCTGAAGTGGAACAGTGTGGTGGGGCTGATGTGTCAGTGATTAGCTTGGACGTGTCGGAGCTAACAGCGATGCTAGAGGAGTTGGATTATTCAAAGCTTGTGGATCAGGTGCTAGAAGCAGTGAAGACACTTCAACGGGAGAAGCGAAAACGGGAAGGTGAAATAAAGGACTATGACCTGAAGGACGGGTCACTTTTGGAATAAATAAAGCGGAAAGAGAAAGAGTTGGAGGACCAAAAGAATAGCCAGAATTCACACCGAAGTAACATACTGCGTAGCGTATACGTGACTAGCAGCATGTAGCGTGACAAAAAAGATGCAGACATGTTCAAATCATGGTAGCAATCGCATAGATGCATAAAAGATGTCGTCTTCGTCGGACGAAGAAACTGCTGTGGTTTTACTTTGCGCCGCAATAAATAGAAGGAAAGAGCGGAAGAGGATGTGGATACATCCGTATTTATTAGAAAATGTAAATGAACACAGCTTGTTTATTATTTCAAAGCAACTGAATTTACATCCACGAAAATTTCAAAATTTTTATCGGATGAAAAGAAAAACTTTTAGAAAACTAGTAGAGGTAATGAAAAATAATTTGACGTTTAAAGACACCAACTACAAGAGGGCAGTGAGTGTCGAAGAACGATTACTAATTACATTGAGATAAGTTTTTATTTCATTATTACATATGAACAATATAATGTTGCTTTCCTTATTTGTTCCTAATGGTTTTACAATTTTGATTTATAAGTCAGTAAAACAGGGAATGAATTGAACAAAATGTGAGTTAGTCATACTAGTGGAAGGTAATGAGCTGGACAGATCAACAAGCTGTGAATTCTGTGAAGAATTAAGAGGTGTAGGGGTAGCAACAGTGTTAGTGGTTTGAATGGGAGGATTAGGGCTTGCACTAGAGGTGAAAGATGGTCTCGATGGATGAACAATATCTGAACTATGTGGAAAAAGAAGCGATATAGCAACAGGAGACCTCATGTTACTTGGATATGTTTGCGAAGAGGTTGTATAAACGTTGGAAGGAGAGGTATTAGATAGGTTGCTCATTGCTATCTCAACAATAAGTTGTAGGACTTGCTGTTTAAAACGACCTTTTTGTGGAAGGCTAAAGGCCGCTATGTCCGGGAGTATACTTTTAAAAAAGTCTAAATCAGCGTTATTCGAACATGTCTTCCTTGTCAAATATGATGTTACCGCTTCCTCAAGCGGATCCCTAGCAGCTATACGTTTGAAACCCCTTTTATTTGTTTGTTGGGAGGCGATTTTTACTGTTTCCTCGGATGTTTGTCCTTCTTGGATGAATTCTGTTTCTGATGCATTTGTTTGTGATGTTGATGCAAGTTCAGCATCGATAAAGTCATTATCGTGTGATGATTCGCCATCTTCATAAGTTTCTTGAATAGCAGTAGATGAAGAGTTCTCGCTGTTAGGAAGATTCCCACTTTGTCCTCGAGACTTTGTAAAAGGAATGACAAACTGCATAAAATCATACAAATAGTATTTTTTTTATATTCTTGGTTCCCGTTCCTGATGGTGGTCGTACCTTCAAGTATCTGGTTAAACCTCCACGAAGGTTCTTCCATCTTGCTTTACAGTCATT
Source organism: Agrilus planipennis (assembly GCF_000699045.2). Lineage (NCBI taxonomy): Eukaryota > Metazoa > Arthropoda > Insecta > Coleoptera > Buprestidae > Agrilus > Agrilus planipennis. The sequence goes on along the minus strand of NW_020439002.1, from coordinate 320,354 downwards.
TTTCTAAAAACATCGACTGAAAAAGATACATAAATACCACTCTACCGACAAGAAAAGTTCCTTGAACCAACGAAATTTATCTTCTACATATATATCATTAATTTATTCACACAAAAGAAAGATTCTCAAATGAGAATGTACCTTTATCGAGATGAAAATGAATGTCTTCAATTAAAATACCCTTAACATGACTCAACTATTCTAACGTTGGTTTTTTTTTAATATTGTTATTGAATAGGTATTAAAACAAACAAAGTAATTACTCTCTAATGCTCAGTATTTCTTCATATTTCAAAAATTCGGCCTTTATCAAGCGTAACATTGGTAATAAGCCTATATACTACAGTGCGTCTGTTTATAAGTGGGTACATTTAGAAACGAGGATAAAGTAATTTTTAAGTTTTGTGAATACTTCGTGTACTGATAAACTTTTGAAAATTACCCGATCCTACTCCTCAAAGGAATCTTGGGGGTACAGTAGGAAATAATTTTTGAATTGAGAAATCTGTTTTAGGTTCTTATACACATAATTTTAATGTTATTCCTGTTAATCTTTTATATTACAGATTTTTGCAACAGAACAGTCGTTTACCTCCTTATCCTATGACTTCTATCGAAGAGTGGCAACAATTAGTGAAATAATTGAGCATACTACAAAAAATATTTGGGAAATATTACAACCTACATATATGCCACTTCCATCAGAAGAACATTAGAAGAGCATATCGGATCGGTATTATGAATTGTGGAATATTCCAAATTGTTTAGGCTCCCTGGATGGCAAGCACATTCGGATTAAAAGTCCCAAAAGATCTGGTTCTGCGGATTACAACTATAAATCCTTTTTTTCAATAGTTCTTTTGGCTACTGCAGATGCTGACAGTCTATTTACGTGGATTAGTGTGGGAGATTATGGACGCATCAGTGATGGAGGTTTGTTGAAAAATTCGGTTTTTTTCGATGCTCTGGATAGTGGGATGATGAACATACCGCCACCAAAACCGCTTCCGAATGAGGAGGAATACTGTAATTTTCCAATGTATTTTGTTGGAGACGAGGCTTTCCCGCTGTCTTCGCATATGATTTTTTTTTTGTTTAGATTATGCTCGAGGAGGGGAATCTTCATAAAACACCCCCTGAAGGGAGGTAGTGTGGGATTCTTACCGACTAAAACCCCTCCTCGAGCGGTGAGATAAACCCTGTGGATTATTCATCCCCGGGAAGAAAGTGGAAAGCTGGGGATTGGGGATAGGGTTTCGCATATGATGCGCCCCTTTTATCGAAGAGTGTTAGCAAATGTACGTCGAATATATAATTACAGAATTTTCAGAGCTCGTAAGAGCGTAGAATGAGGTTTTGGAATGCTTGTATCAAAATTTAGTGTTCGAAACCCCTATAGCGTGCCAACCAACAAAAGTTGATAATATAGTTAAAGCAGTTTGTGTTCTGCACAATTTCATACGAACATTTGATGGAAGTTTTTCTTCCCTTGCTTTTGCTGAAGATGTAGCAGTAGCTTATATAAATTTACAACAACTACAAAATGCACCAGGACGCCCTACCGTCGAAGCTTACCAATTACGAGAGAGATTATGCACATACTTTTGTAAACCAGAAAATTCACTTCCATGTCAAAATAAATATTGTTTATAACTTAAAACCTTTATTAGAAACTGTGAATAAAAGACTAAACTTACGAGTTCCTTTAATTATTTTTGCGACTTCATTCCAAGCTACTTCTTGCATATCCCGGTTACTATATTCAGCAGTTGTATTGTCATACAAGAAATTGTGCTTTTCTATTTCTTGTACAAACTGCACATTAAAATCTGGCATATCTTTCATTTTATTACCCTGATGATTTTGGAAATATGTGTTACATGTCGCACAGTGCAAACGTGTACGTGTGTGTGTCACTTGTTTAGTATACGTCAATACTTATCAAATTTATAACTTCCAGTGACTGTCGATTAAACAATTATTTGTGTCGCGAATTCGTTGAACATAAACACTTTTTCACAACCAGATTTTTGTACTTAATCATAACCACATTAACAATTAGAATTAAGTCAACTTTTGCCAAGTCTAGACGTATTTACATTTAAAACCATTTTACAAGATTTTTATGTTAAAATTAAATAAAATCCTAAAATCACAACCATGGTAGTTTAACTGGCGCAGTCGGTAGGATTCCAAGAAGATAGTGATATCTTTGCTTTTGTGCATTTATCTTGGAACAAGTGTAATCGTCGAAGACATGACAGACGTCACGAAGCTTCGGTGTCTTGTCGCTGAAAGTTGCTCTTGGTTCTCACTGAAGCTCAACTGGAAAAACGCCAGATCATTGAGTCTTCTCTTCTAACCATTTTTGGTTAAACTGGAATCCCAATTGTCCGCAATACAACGGAGTCCTGGAGTTTCCACCCTGACTATTGGAGTCACAAAGCTGATTAAGCAGATTGTTGGTAGTGGGTTAGTCGTTTTGAATGACCCATGCAAACCGTTAATGAAGTTTGCGCATTCCCTTTTTACTAATTCAAATTTATAATTATTTTTATTTTTGTGTGTTTCTTGAGAATTTAATTCATAATGACAGAGGCGGGTTCACAAGGAAACCGTGGTAACGCTACTTAAAATTTTATTGACTATGATAAAGCATTTAAGCTTATTCAGAAATTTGATGGTAAAAATTCACAACTTCATAACTTTATAGATGTCGTGGATTTCATACATACTCGATTTGATCCGCAGGAACAACATAGTTTTCAATTTATCGTAAAATCCAAGCTAGATGGACCTGCATTAAATCATATAACGTCATTAGAACTAACCACCTGGTCAGACATTAAAGTCGAATTGCTAAAAAAATTTATTGAATCCTTAGATATTCACTGTCTTGCTTTCGAGACGACTCATTTAAAGCAGTTAGTAAACGAAAAACCTTTAGATTTTGTGCAACGCGTCGAAAAACATTTAATGCGCATTCAAAAGCTTATAAAATATGATTCATCACATGATGAAAATGCTCGTAAATTGTTGCGAGAATATCAAGACAAGTCGGCTCTTTTAACAATTAGTAATGGTTTGAAAGATCCTTTTTGCTCATATATTCGTGTGCAGAGACCATCATCAATTGTCGAAATAACAAATTTAATCAAAGATTATGAAAATCAACAATTTATGATTAGACAAAATTCTTTCCGTTCTGTTAACAACAATCAGCAAACAATCACACCTGCATCTGTAAATGTCCAAAAGCCGTTCACCCCTAATAGACCCCCAGTAAAATTAGTTATAAAAAAATGCACGTATTGTCATAAATTGGGTCATGATGTTCAAAATTGCTATGCGAAACGTTCACAAGTTCAGGTTAAAAGTGAAGGTAGTGGAATCAGTGCAATAAAAACATGCGCAGAAAATCTAGCGGTCACTGAATCTGATTTTTGCAACGAAGAAACCCTTGAATACGAACTCTCCGACGAAAATTTTCGCGAAGCAGCCTCGGACACTCAAATTTTGGAACAAGATCAAATACTGGAAAACATGAAAGAATTGGAAATTTAAACTTAACAGAATCTACCCTATTTTTTGTCAAAATAAAAAACTTCAATCTAAAATTTTTAATCGATTCAGGCGCCACAATTTCTATCATAAAACCTTGTAAAGTTAAAAATTTAGAGAGCTTGCAAAATGAAAATGTAAATGTTAGTGGAATTGGTGGANTATATGGACGATATTTTGATTTTCAGCAATTCTCTCCAGGAACATTATGAAAAATTGTCAAAAGTATTCGATAGGTTACGAAACTCAAATTTGAAAATAGAACCCAGTAAATGCTGCTTTTTACAAAAAGAAGTTCAATTTTTAGGTCTTATTTTAACTGATTCTGGCATTAAATCTAACCCACAAAAGTTAGAAGCCATAGAGAAATTTCCGGAACCTAGTAACGAAAAAGAATTGAAGTAATTTCTTGGTTTGTTCGGGTTTTACCGTATGTGTCCAACTTTGCAAATCTCACAAAGGCTTTAACAACCCTACTTAAGAAAAATACTAAATTTGATTTCAACCCAGAATGTAAAGCCTGTTTTCAGAAATGTAAAACTATTATCACATCTAATACCATTCTAGCTTATCCCAATTTTGAAAAGCCCTTCACATTGACATGCGACGCTTTCGCTGTCGGTGCTGTGATGTCCCAGGATGATAGACCTATTCCCTATGTGCAAAAGTGACTGTGGCGCTGTCTGTGGCCAGTTTTGTTGGAAAAATATCATAATATTTAAACTAGTCAAGGAGGAGTGGTTATATAATAAGAATAATAATGAATAAAATTATTCAAACTAGGTTTTTTGAAGATAACTTATTCTATTAAATTTANACCCACACCTTTAACTATTTGCGAACAGTAATCTAACCTAGGTCTCCCTCTACCCCTCATAACTCCTGTTTCTACCTCTAATATGTCTCTGACTAGACCTTCATGCCTGTGAAACAACCCTACTTCAGAAAAATACTAAATTTGATTTCAACCCAGAATGTAAAGCCTGTTTTCAGAAATGTAAAACTATTATCACATCTAATACTATTCTAGCTTATCCCAATTTTGAAAAGCCCTTCACATTGACATGCGACGCTTCTAATTTCGCTGTCGGTGCTGTGCTGTCCCAGGATGATAGACCTATAGCTTTTGCGTCAAGAACACTTAACGAAACTGAGATCAAGTATTCCACAATAGAAAAAGAATTACTATCAATAGTTTATGCCACGAATATTTTCAGACCGTATTTGTTTGGAAAAAAGTTTTTTATTAATACAGACCACAGACCACTTGTGTGGTTAATGAGCTTAAAAGATCCAAATTCTAAACTCGCAAGATGGAGAATTAAATTAAGTGAATATGACTTTGAAATCAAGTATATCCCGGGAAAGAGTAATAACGTTGCGGACGCACTGTCACGAGTGAAAATTAACACCTTAACAGCTACCTATCAAGACTTTATAGAAAACAATGAATGTTCAGATCTCAAAACGATCAAATATTCAAATGATCAATTATTTTTCCCCAAACATAAAAACATTTTGTATTTTTATGACGATACTGACGATATTATATTAAGTGATTTGCGGATTTTCAAAGAAAAATTTAATATTGAAGAAATTGACAGTATTAGTTCAGATGATTTATTTCGTAATCAAGAAAACAATCAATTTATAAAATTTGTCAAAATTAACGAATTCGATTTAGAACAAACATTTCAATCATTATCAGCATTACAATTAGACGGTTTTGATTTTTATATGAACAAAGTATCAAATGTAAACATATTAAAAATGCTAAATTACCTTTTCCCAAACATTTCTTTTACAGTATGTTTAAATATAGTTACAGTACCTGAGAAAAGTGAAGTAAATAATATTATAAAAAAAGTGCATACCGAATATGACAATTTTCACAAAGGCATTCAAGAAACATATAACAAAATTCGACGTTCCTTTTATTGGAAAAACATGGTTGCCGATGTAACTTCTTTTATAAAAAACTGCGAAATTTGTCAACGATCTAAGATTGATAGACGAAATAACCAGTACCCTTTAAATATAGTAGAACCCCCCTTAAGGCCTTTTGATAGAATTTCGATGGATTTATTAATCATAAATAAAACTTTTATCTTGACTGTTATAGACAATTTAACAAAATATGCTCAGGCTTATTTGCTTAAAAACAAAACTGCTAAGACTATAGTAAACAAGTTAAAAATTTACATTCAGCACTACCAAATACCTAAAGAGTTGTACGTAGACAATGGCACTGAATTTGTGAACAGCCAATTACGTAGTTTTTGTAGCAAATTTCATATCAATTTACGAATATGTTCAGTAGAACATTCAGAATCGATGGGAATTATGGAACGACTACACGGCACAATTACAGATACAATACGTTGTTATATGAACGAAGTAGAACATCCTAAGTTAAATGATGCACTGCTCATTGCTATAAATTCATACAATAAATCAAAACAAACCTCTCTAGACTTACCACCCAGTGAAATTTTGTTTCCTCATTGTAGCATCTCTGATCCTTTACAAACTAAGCAAGTTACAGATAATGAAATTAAACGAGTAAGGGCAAGACAGCTTGATCTGAGAAATGAAGCAAAAACTCATAAAGACAAAAAAACACGTAACCGTGTTTACCCCGAATTTAATGTCGGACAGATGGTCTTAATAAAAAGAAAAGCTAATGTTAATAAGCTGGAACAATATTCTGGACCATTTAAAATAATCGAAATAATCGATATAGTGGATTATAACGAGAGTTTTTCGTTGGTTAATTTCCATTAACAACGCCCAGTGACGTAATAAAGGAAAAGTTCTGTCATCTGCGGGGTGCGTCGTTCATGGCTGAGTGGCTTATTATGAACTCAAGTTAAAGGACAGGACCTCTGGAACCAGGAACTTAGAATCGGTAGAGCCACAACTCCAGAGTCGGGGGCTACAGTCTGCTCTCGTAGCGAACGCACCTCCTGCCTATCGCTCTCGCTTGCTGCAAAATCTTTTGCAACATTATTATTGCTTTGCTGCTCAAATCGCTGTCTGAGGACCTGTAAGGGCTACTGTACCCTTTGCTCTGTCCTGAGCCTGCTGTCTGGATACACGAAGCTGAAAAATAACGCTGAACTTCTGCGTAAGGCATAACCTATTTTTCCTCAAGAACGTGGTACGATGCGAGGAACGCACTAGGAGCCGTGCAAACTTGAACGAAGGTTTATTGTCACAACCGGCCCTCACAACAATCGGAGGTAACAACGTGAAAATGGAGCAAACTCCTTATAAATGTTGTAAACATCGATCTGTAAAAGTGTATGTTTGTATCCAATGCGGTGCGGTGTTTCATAAGTCTTGTATCGAGAAGCAAAAGGATGTCGTCATCATTGATGACACGCGCGTGAAATGTTGTGTTTCGGATGATGAAAATATTGCAAATGTTATCGAAAACAAGTTGAGGAATGAATTAGCTTTGATGGAAAAATTAGTCGAGGAAATGGATAAACGAAATACCCTTCTCGAAGAAAAAATTGAATCCCTCGAGTCGACATCTGGGGGGACGAGCGAAAACATTACGTATGCAGCCGTTTTGGCACGCGAGAAAAACGTGTCTCCTATTGTAATTAAACCAAAGAAACAAACTGCGAAGGGCGCGATTCTTAGTCAAATCAAATCCGCGGTTAAATTAAATGACTTACAAATCCAAGATTATAAAATGTAACAACTCCGAAAACAATGAGACAATGAAAAAAGAAATTGAAAAGATCAAAGATTTGAACTGTGAAATTAAAACTTTCGATTTGAAAAAACCGCGTATTAAAATCGTTGATGATTATGAACGAAAATCATGTTTACATCGGGTGGCAACGTTGCCGCTGTTTTGAAGATTATAATCTCAGCCGATGTTTTCATTGCAACGGCTACGGGCACAGTTCGAAAAACTGTCGAAACGAACTCAGCTGTCAATATTGCGCCGGTAAACACGATGGGAGAAACTGCCCAAACAAAAGTGAGAAGACATGCGTGAACTGCCTCACGGCAAACGAAAAATACAAAACTGATAAGGATGTCAAGCGTTACGCGTTTGAAGAAACTAAATGTGACACATTTGCATTCATGAAAAAACGCGCTATCGCAAACACAAAGTATTACTAGTTACACATTTTTTCTTTTCTCTTTAAACCAAATTTATAACTTTAATGATAGTTAATCAAGATATCGAATTCAAATCAAATATTATAACTAGTAAATGTGATTCTATTACTGATTTAAATGATATGTTAATGAAAGAAAAAGGTCTATACATTTTACACGTCAATATCAGAAGTTTAAACAAAAATTTTGATGAACTTAAAGTAGCTATTAATTCTATGGTTAAAAAACCGGATATTATAATCTGTACGGAAACACATAATATTGTTTTACCTTCTATGTATAAATTACAAAATTATAAGTTTTACTCTGTTGATAGTGA
>NW_020439002.1:293360-309978 GCF_000699045.2 Agrilus planipennis | reverse complement strand
AAAAATGTTAAATTACCTTTTCCCAAACATTTCATTTACAGTATGTTTAAATAAAGTTAAAGTACCTGAGAAATGTAAAGCTAATAGTATTATAAAAAAAGTTCATACCGAATATGACAATTTTCATAAAGGCATTCAAGAAACATAACAAAATTCGACGTTCCTTTTATTGGAAAAACATGGTTGCCGATGTAACTTCTTTTATAAAAAACTGCGAAATTTGTCAACGATCTAAGATTGATAGACGAAATAACCAGTACCCTTTAAATATAGTAGAACCCCCCTTAAGGCCTTTTGATAGAATTTCGATGGATTTATTAATCATAAATAAAACTTTTATCTTGACTGTTATAGACAATTTAACAAAATATGCTCAGGCTTATTTGCTTAAAAACAAAACTGCTAAGACTATAGTAAACAAGTTAAAAATTTACATTCAGCACTACCAAATACCCAAAGAGTTGTACGTAGATAATGGCACTGAATTTGTGAACAGTCAGTTACGTAGTTTTTGTAGCAAATTTCATATCAATTTACGAATATGCTCAGTAGAACATTCAGAATCCATGGGAATTATCGAACGACTACACGGCACAATTACAGATACAATACGTTGTTATATGGACGAAGTAGAACATCCTAAGTTAAATGATGCACTGCTCATTGCTATAAATTCATACAATAAATCAAAACAAACCTCTCTAGACTCACCACCCAGTGAAATTTTGTTTCCCCATTGTAGCATCTTTGATCCTTTACAAACTAAGCAAGTTACAGATAATGAAATTAAACGAGTAAGGGCAAGACAGCTTAATCTGAGAAATAAAGCAAAAACTCATAAAGACAAAAAAACACGTAACCGTGTTTACCCCGAATTTAATGTCGGACAGATGGTTTTAATAAAAAGAAAAGCTAACGTTAATAAGTTGGAACAATATTCTGGACCATTTAAAATAATCGAAATTAATAACAAACATAAAACTGCTTCTGTCCAGCAAATGAATAAAATTTCAAAATTTCATTTCAATTAAATCAAGCCGCTTCTGATTGATAGTCCTTTACAAAATTAAGACACTTCATTCGGTTTGTGGGGCTTCTCATTGCGACTTTCGTTACTGATGGAGCTCTGCTAACCCAAGAATACCGATAACACCAAGATGGACGCATAAAATTCCTGAATTGGCTCACTGAAACCTCAATTTAATGGGCTTCCGCACCACACTGATACTGGACTACGTGGCATGGAACCTGAAGAATTTTCCACCCTATGGAAAATTCCTTTTTGGAAAGGGAGGTGTTACATGTCGTACAGTGCAAACGTGAACGTGTGTGTGTCACTTGTTTAGTATACGTCAATACTTATCAATTTATAACTTCCAGTGACTGTCGATTAAACAATTATTTGTGTCGCGAATTCGTTGAACATAAACACTTTTTCGCAACCAGATTTTTGTACTTAATCATAACCACATTAACAATTAGAATTAAGTCAACTTTTGCCAAGTCTAGACGTATTTACATTTAAAACCATTTTACAAGATTTTTATGTTAAAATTAAATAAAATCACAACCATCCTAGTTTAACTTATGTAGGTACTACAACTCTGATGCATTACCTCCGAACTACTGCGTACCATCAGCGCCAGGCTGCACGAAAACTACAGGTGGCAAATGTATCGCCAAACCTATCTTTGCGAGTGACAGCAGGTATGCTACGTGTCACGGCACTGTTACTTCACGTTAGTGTGTACATCACCATTCGCATAAGTGCGTTTTCAATATTCGCTGCTGTTTGCCACGCCACGTGCTACGTTACATTTGCTACTTCGGTGTGAAATCTGGCTTACTCTGCTTTGACACAGACGGTTTTTTGCCGTGGCCGTGCACGGCAACCGTGCCATGTATAATAGTAATACATTGGTTTATATGCACTTTCACACAACACGGTTTGCTGCAGGAGTCGTAGGCGGCTGCCGTCGCTGCACGGCATGGGGACTGGAACGGCACGGCGCCGTAGCCGTGCACGGCAACAGTGAGACAAGCAAGTGTACAGCAGCATTCACACGTGTCGTGTGTTCACACGGCAAAAATTGTTTTCAGGATCGTTTTTCTCTCTGAATTGTGCAGTTAACAGAAGAAAGTATATAGTATATATAGGATGGAAAATAAATTCTCATTGGAATATATTCTGAGACGTAGTGTGTGTGACAACATAAACGCATACACGTGTACCGAAGGAAAGATGTTGTTAAACATACATGAAAATACAACGTTGGTGTTGTGTAGCAGTTGCTACAAAGAAGACGGAGGACAACAGGAGATATGTGTGATCAAGTATACTGCAGCCCGGCTTCACGGAAGACTCAACGACAAACGTAAAATTACAGATTGTAGAGCTAATGTTAGATTGTGGTAGAAATGGTACGTATGGATGTGGTAGGACGTCTGCTCCAAACGATGGAAAAAAGGAAGTTGTTGGATGTAGACTGAGTGAGACAGAACATACTTGAAAGAGCGCGAATTGCACTGTTTAGTAAACTGGTTTAAGCAAATAATTAAATAAAATAAATAAAAGTACTACGATTTTATAATAATGTAAATTCGTAGAATGACTAATCAAGTGTTATATGTAGCTTAGATTAAGAAAACAAGCCATGACTTGTAATAATTCCTTCTTATTAATTGTTTATGTTTTGTCTAGCTCGAATCCTGTTCAGATTATAGCAGTTGTAAGAAACACGTTGTACAAAAAGGTTGTCGTACTCATTATTGTTCAAATATTCTAAAGTTAAATAAAATTACTTTACTTCCGTAGTAACCAACTGGTTTTAATATCTGGAATAAACAATTATTTAAAAAAAATCGGACAGGGTATAGGCCCAGTCCCAGCTTGGTTCTACTGCGTGTAAAATGCGTGATTACGGGTTTGAACAGTGGAACGGTCGAACTTTGAAAAGTCTAGTTAAATTTAAACAATGGCAGACGCATCGGGTTTTCGGTTTGCTATTCAAAAACTAAATGGTGAAAATTATGCCGTTTGGAGTTACAAAGTCGAACTTTTACTTATAAAAGACAATTTGTGGGACGTGATTTCGGAACCAGCGCCGTCCCCGGTTATTGAAGAATGGTCCAAACGCAATGATCAAGCACGAGCAATAATAGGTCTTCTTGTTGAAGATAATCAGTTATTGCACATCAGGAAGGCTACAACAGCGAAAGGGTCCTGGGATGCGTTAAAAGAATATCATCAAAAATCAACATTAACCAGTAAAGTGCTTTTACTAAAACGTATATGCAGAGCTGTATTAAAAGAAGATGGTGATATGGAAAATCACATCAAAGAAATATCGACAAACATAAATCAGCTAGCAGCACTTGGTCAAAATTTACCGGATGAACTACAGACAGTGCTGTTACTTGGAAGTTTACCAGAATCCTATGACACTTTTGTTACAGCTCTTAAAAGTAGGGCTGAAAAGGACCTGACGTTTCAATTCTTCAATTGTAAACTAATGGACAAATATAAACGGCGAAAAGGGACAAGAGAAACGAAAGAGAACTTTCAAAGTGAAGAAACAGTTATGAAGTCAGTGCATAAGAAAAAAAAACAAAGCAAGAAAACTTGTTTTTTTTTGTAAAAAGACTGGTCATTTCAAGAATGAATGTTTGAAGTACAAAGCATGGAAGGGCAAAAAAATCAAATTCCGTGGTTCGTGGATTCGAGTGCAACAACACATATGGCGCGGTCAAAGGTTTTTTTCACGAATTTAGACTCAAGCAGGAAGGACCTTGTGCGACTTGCGGACTATAATAAATTCGCGAAAGTTGATAAATTCGCGGGAATAAAAATTAAGGATTGCGGAAAACGTGAAATTTGCGAATGCTGTATAAAGGGAAAAATGGCAAGAATACCTTTTCCGAAAGAACCAACAAACAAATCAAGTGCAATACTTGATCTCATTCAAACGGATGTTTGCGGCCCAATGCACACAGTCACACCAGGCAATAAAAGATACATTTCAACAATTATTGACGATTTCTCTAGATACGCATGGGTAAATCTTATGAGTCATTAAAATGAAGCAATATCGTTCATTAAGAATTTTAATTCGAAGTGGTCTGTGTTCTGCCGAAAATACCAGACGCGGATCGCGATTTCGATCATGTTGGATCTCATCAGCGCGTCGCAGATAGTTTGACCAATTTTACCTGCTGTCTTAACAGCTGGTTTTATAAAATACCAAAAATGACGCGGTAAACGCCATCTATAGTACAATGCTACATTTTAGGATTACGTATTCTCAACAAGCTCCATTTAAATACATGGATATCTACTTGCTGAAACGAAATCCCGGCGTAGCTCACCACAACGTGATAGGCATCCATAGATATCCATGTATTTAAATGGACCTTGTTTAGAATACGTAATCCTAAAATGTAGCATTGTACCACAGATGACGTTTACCGTGCCATTTGTGGTATTTTATAAAGAATTTTGTTAAAATGATGAAAACGCAACTTGGCAAAAAAAACAAAGTTATAAGATCTAATCAAGAAAGAGAATACATAAATAAAGATCTAAAGGGTTTCTTGAAAAAAGAAGGAATAAAGACACAATATACGACAGCTTATTCGCCACAACATAATGGGGTCGCCGAAAGGATGAATCGTTCTTTGTTGGAAATGGCAAGGTGCATGTAACTGGATGCAAACATGGGAAAGAAATATTGGGGAGACGCTGTAAATACGGCAAATTACTTACAGAATAGATTACCTATCAAGGCAATAAATAATACTCCTTTCGAACTGTGGTACTCAAAGAAACCTGACGTAAGAAATTTACACATTTTTGATTGTGGAGCTTACGTTCACATCCATAAAGAACAACGAAAAANCTTTTTCGCAACCAGATTTTTGTACTTAATCATAACCACATTAACAATTAGAATTAAGTCAACTTTTGCCAAGTCTAGACGTATTTACATTTAAAACCATTTTACAAGATTTTTATGTTAAAATTAAATAAAATCACAACCATCCTAGTTTAACTTATGTAGGTACTACAACTCTGATGCATTACCTCCGAACTACTGCGTACCATCAGCGCCAGGCTGCACGAAAACTACAGGTGGCAAATGTATCGCCAAACCTATCTTTGCGAGTGACAGCAGGTATGCTACGTGTCACGGCACTGTTACTTCACGTTAGTGTGTACATCACCATTCGCATAAGTGCGTTTTCAATATTCGCTGCTGTTTGCCACGCCACGTGCTACGTTACATTTGCTACTTCGGTGTGAAATCTGGCTTACTCTGCTTTGACACAGACGGTTTTTTGCCGTGGCCGTGCACGGCAACCGTGCCATGTATAATAGTAATACATTGGTTTATATGCACTTTCACACAACACGGTTTGCTGCAGGAGTCGTAGGCGGCTGCCGTCGCTGCACGGCATGGGGACTGGAACGGCACGGCGCCGTAGCCGTGCACGGCAACAGTGAGACAAGCAAGTGTACAGCAGCATTCACACGTGTCGTGTGTTCACACGGCAAAAATTGTTTTCAGGATCGTTTTTCTCTCTGAATTGTGCAGTTAACAGAAGAAAGTATATAGTATATATAGGATGGAAAATAAATTCTCATTGGAATATATTCTGAGACGTAGTGTGTGTGACAACATAAACGCATACACGTGTACCGAAGGAAAGATGTTGTTAAACATACATGAAAATACAACGTTGGTGTTGTGTAGCAGTTGCTACAAAGAAGACGGAGGACAACAGGAGATATGTGTGATCAAGTATACTGCAGCCCGGCTTCACGGAAGACTCAACGACAAACGTAAAATTACAGATTGTAGAGCTAATGTTAGATTGTGGTAGAAATGGTACGTATGGATGTGGTAGGACGTCTGCTCCAAACGATGGAAAAAAGGAAGTTGTTGGATGTAGACTGAGTGAGACAGAACATACTTGAAAGAGCGCGAATTGCACTGTTTAGTAAACTGGTTTAAGCAAATAATTAAATAAAATAAATAAAAGTACTACGATTTTATAATAATGTAAATTCGTAGAATGACTAATCAAGTGTTATATGTAGCTTAGATTAAGAAAACAAGCCATGACTTGTATCAATTTCTTCTTATTAATAGTTGATGTTTTGTCTAGCTCGAATCCTGTTCAGATTAAAGCAGTTGTAAGAAACACCTTGTACAAAAAGATTGTCATAGAAGTGTGTTAAAAATTGTAACTCATTATTGTTCAAATATTCTAAAGTTAAATAAAATTACTTTACTTCCGTAGTAACCAACTGGTTATATGGAATAAACAATTATTGATGATGATAATAAATTTCTTTTTCGTTCTTGAACATCTTATAATCGTAAACTAGAAACTTAAAAGTTTTCTGTTCATTTCAGATGGCGTCAACTTCAACATCGTCTACATCTGCTGGCCAAGTTGTCCGTTGTATATTTTGCAACCAGAAACAGAAAAAAACAGGTAAACGAGTCCTCAATGTAATCATTTCCTCGAGTAATGAGCTGTGTGAAAGAATAAAAAAACTAGCAGAAAGCTTAGGTGATGGTGAGTTTCTGTTACAACTAAAGAATCTACCGATTGCTTATCATAAACCCTGTTATGCTTCTTTTCTAACGAAAGAAAAACGACGTCATGATCATCATTCAGATTCCAGTTGGCATACTTATCGAAACCTGAATGTATTGCCGATTTTATTTCAAATGAAATAATTGAAAATAATCGAGTAATATACTTCTCTCAACTATTTTGAAGATATCAAGTACACATTTTTGATTGTGGAGCTTACGTTCACATCCATAAAGAACAACGAAAAAAGTCAGACAATAAGCCTGGAAAATATACTTTTGTTGGATATATTCGAAAGAATCGAAGGCATTTTGTCTTTTAAATATGGAAACAAACCAAATCAAGATTAGCCGAGATGTGATATTTCTTGATAAGAAGTGTAATGGAAACATGAAAACAACTGAGGAAGATGAAGTGACATTCTATACAGTGGAAACCGACAATCAGGAAGACGAAAGCGAGGATGACGGCGAAGATCCAACAACTCAAGAGGAAAGTGATCCAAGTGGAAATGATTCAACTCATAATCCGGAAGATTCGTATAGTGATGAATAGGGAAATGAACAACCACTTGTGGAGTGTCGGCATTCGGAAGGAAATAATCGCGAAGTACTATCGGACAGGTACATCGCGAGTTTAAAACTTGTGAAAGACGATGAACTCGGTTGTTTCAAAGAGGCGGTTTCGTGAGCTGATAGTGAATGTTGGTTGAGGGAAATGGACGAAGAAATGAAGGCATTAGAGAAGAATGATACGTGGGACATCGTACCAAGACCAAAAAACAAACATGTGGTAACCTGCAAATGGGTATTCAAGACAAAACGTAATTCTGAGGGAAATATAGAGCGACATAAGGCAAAACTGGTTGCGCGTGGATTTTCTCAGAAATACGGCACAGATTATGATGAAATTTTTGCTCCCGTGGTTAGACAGACAACTTTCCGAACTTTTCTCACTGTCGCGGGTCACAAAAATATGGTGGTCAAGCATTACGATGCTACGACAGCTTTTTTTAATGGATACTTGCAAGAAACAATCTATATGGAACAACCCGAAGGATATGTTCAAGGTAACAAAGATTTTGTTTGTAAACTCAAAAAGGGAATTTATGTCTTGAAACAAGCTGCAAGAGTTTGGAATGAGGAATTAGATGGTTTACTTAAACAGTATGGGTTTATTCAAAGCAATAATGATTCAGGTTTATACACGAAAATTAATGGAAAGGAAATTATCTACTTGATTGTGTTAGCATAAACAAAATTTGGCCATGAGTCGAGGGGCAAAGGGGCCCAGCGGTACCGAACCCGGGGAAGGTAGTCGAGCGTGGGAGTGGCATTCGATCTCCAATCAGCAACCTATACGTATTAAAAAAAGAGAAACCCACTGTGAATAAAAGATATTGAAATATATTTAAGAGTGCGTTTGTTTTAAAAATAAAAGTTCTTCTAACATCAGGAGTGGGATACAAGATCTTACGTCCAAATCTCAGCAAAAAAAAAAGGCAGTGTTCACAATGCCAAAAAGAAAACATCATTCTTCATCCTGGCGAAGTACTCGCGAGGGCGAAGGAAATCGGCGGCACCGTGAGAGTTCGAAAACCAAGGCGCATCGATCCCGGCATAAATCCCGAAGTTCCAGCGGGAATCGAGCAAGGAGCCGATCCCTAGAACCGACTGATATCACGAAATCCGTTTCGCAGTTGGGAAACGCAATTTGCAAAGGCATCAGTCAGTTGGCCGAAAATGTGGGGGTAAGACGAAACACGGAAGTGGTAAGTCAATTAACTTCCAATATTATACAAGAATTTAATCCACTATCACACGATATAACTGAATGGATTGATGCGGTGGATGAATTTTCATATATTTATGGCTGGAATGATAGAACGGTGTGTCATTTGGCTTTAAGTAAACTCCGCGATCCCGCTGAAGTGTGGTACAGGGACCTTCCCACACGAATTTTTACTTGGCCAGAGTGGAAACCATTATTATTTGAACAATTTCGTCCTAAGCGAGATTTGCATAATGATCTAAAGAATATGATGAATTGTACAGCTAAAAATAATCAGAGTCTCTACGAATATCTTTTTGACAAATTATCTTTAATTCGAAAACTAAAGTTACCCATTTCCAACGCAGATCAGGTAAATCTAATTTTGGGAGGTATTTCCAATGAGCAAATCAAGTTTACCGTTGAAGCCTCAGGTATTAATGAACCCGCGGAATTAGCCCGTCATTTTAAGACACTTGACGAAAGACGAAGCGAAATTACAATTGTGTCAATAACGCAGACACCAATACTAGGAAAATATTCCGAAACGCAAACCCGCAAAACATCTGACAAGTCCCGATGTTTTAAATGCCATCAAGTAGGACATTTTAAAAGAAATTGTAAACAAATTGCCACCCCATCATCCCGGCAACGACCCTCTATTGAATACAATGTTAATTTTGTAGGTTCAGGAACAAACGAAAAATTCTTTAAGAACGCGATTATTAAAAATACGGAAATAAAATGCTACATAGACTTTGGCAGCGAATGCTCACTCATGACGACCGCGATCGCGGACCAGTTATCGTTACAAAAACAAATATGCACCGATAGAGTTANCAGAATATCACGGACAGAATAGCTAAGATTCTTGGAAAAAAGGGAATAAAAACAACATTTATACCCACCCGCAAGATTCAAAATGAACTACGATCAGCAAAGGACCCTCTACATCCACTACTAACACCAGGAGTTTACCGTATACCTCGTGAATGTGGTAAAGACTACATTGGGATGACCCAAAGCAGCATATTGACAAGGAGAAAAAAACACGAAAGAACCATCAGATTACTTCAACCCGAAAAATCAGCTATAGCTCAACACGTACTTGAGGAAGGTCACACCATACAGTTCAAAAATACAACTATCCTGGTTAGAACGTCGAGATTCTACAATCTGGCTAGAAAGGAAGCTCTGGAAATTGAACAACAACCTAACAACATAAACAGAGATGATGGCTTACATATCAGCAAAGCTTGGAAACCGACATTGAAAAATAAACAATGTCCTACCAACTGAAGAGGAGGACCGGATCAACATAAAAAACAACATGGACGCAGTGAACCATAAAACCACTTACCGTAACGACTCCAGTTTAAGAAGGGTAACCCGTTCTCAAATTGCATTAGTTATGACTCAGCACCTGTCCAGTCACCACTAAAGATGCCGTCAGCAAAGAACGGCGAAACGTCTGGAAAAGCAAGATTGCACGGACCACGGCCAAAAAGCCCGGAAGAAAACACAGCATCAATATTTTTATCAATTTGGGTGCGTTTCACTTGCAGATAGCATTTTTCAAAGCTATAGGGAAATTTATAGATTCCTGCGGATTGGTTGAAATTCTTGTTCAAGTTGAAGTATTAACTGATGGTTCGACTAACAGCTTTGTAGATAGTATGCATTTTAATCAGTGCAAGCGTTTATATCCTCTAACTGCTGCTGCTTAATGGTGCTATTCAATTACCACAGAACTTAAATATAATTGTTAATGCGTATAAAGAGTTCTGCAGACAAACTTTAGCTCAGTACTATTTTCTATACTGCGAATTTGTTAATTTATTCCTTCGTTTTTCGAGGAATATACGCACATGTAATATTGAATTGTACATTGACCCGATTTTTAACATTTGTGANTCCGCCCTTCCGATCGAAAGGTAGACGCTGTAGCACAATTTCCGACACCCTCAAATATTCACCAAGTGCGCCAATTTTTGGGTCTTACCGGATACTTTCGGAAGTTTATTCGGGAATATGCTTTAAAGTCGAGACCTCTGAGTGGCCTGTTGAAAAAGGATGCCGAGTGGACATGGGGGGAGGCACAAATAAAAGCCTTCCATATATTAAAAGAAAGTTTAACTTCCTTACCGGTATTGGCCCTGTTCGACCCAGGAAAGTCTATAAAATTATACACCGATGCTAGTCGGTGGGGTCTGGGTGGAATATTGGTGCAGGAACTTGAAACCGGGGAAAAGGCGGTAGCATATTATAGTCGGCAGACCACTCTTGACGAGCAGAAATTTCATTCATTTGAGCTAGAGACGTTGGCTATAGTAACAGCCGTCAAACGTTTCCGACAATATATTTTGGGGAGACCTTTTACTGTAATCACTGATTGTACCGCTGTAAAACAAGCTTTTGACAAACAAGAAGTTAACGCCCGTATAGGCCGATGGGTATTAACCCTTATCGAATACACTTTCACAATCGTACACCGTCAGGGTGAACGCATGAAACATGCAGACGCGTTAAGCCGAAATCCTCCAATCCACAAGCATGCCATTAACGTGGTAGTCATCTCGGAAAGTGACTGGTTGCTGGCCGCACAAGTACAAGATCGGCAAATTCAGAAAATCAAAAAAATTCTAAATTCCGGAAATTTTCAGACCAACAAACAAATTTGTCACAATTACGCTCTGAAGGGAGGTAGGGTGTATAAAATTACAAATTACGGATTGCGATGGGTAGCAGCGAAATATGTGTGTTTTCAAATCATGCGGTTAGTACATGACGATGTAGGACACTTCGGGTTTGAGAAGACTTATGAATTGCTATCCAGCCAATATTGGTTTAAAAACATGCGACGGTTCACAAAAAAGTACGTAAAAAACTGCCTTAATTGTCTCTATTGCAAATCGTGCACCGGAAAACTGCCGGCATATCTATATCCAATTAAGAAAATTCCACGACCATTTCACACAATCCATTTAGACTATTTAGGTCCCTTTGTTAAGTCTAAGTCAGGAAACTCACAAGTACTTGTTATCATCGACTCATTCACTAAATTCAATATTATCTATGCCGTTAAAAACACCACAACAAAGTTTACAATACGATTTCTGAAAGATTTAATCAAAACATTTGGCGCCCCACGAAGAATGGTAAGCGACCAAGGCAGATCTTTTACTAATTCTGATTTCCAAAATTTCTTCCGAGAAATCGGTACCATTCACCATTTAAGCGCTGTGGCTCTTCATCGGAGTAATGGCCAGGTGGAAACATACAAAAAAATCATATTAGAATCACTAGCCACAATGGGCGCGAATTTAGATAATAAAAGTTGGGACAAAAACATACCACGGATACAATTAGGATTGAATGCCACAGTAAATAAAGCCATAGGGGTCACACCCAGTGAAGCTCTAATGGGGTACAGAGTCTTGTTACAGGGTAACATGCCACCAGATGAGTCGGAAGGTNTCTTTTCTAACGAAAGAAAAACGACGTCATGATCATCATTCAGATTCCAGTTGGCATACTTATCGAAACCTGAATGTATTGCCGATTTTATTTCAAATGAAATAATTGAAAATAATCGAGTAATATACTTCTCTCAACTATTTTGAAGATATCAAGCTCTATTATTAGAATTTGGAAAAAACACAATCGATCTCGTTGATATTGAGGATTACCGATCTGAAATGCTGGAAAAAAAAATTCAACAAATTTGATGATACTTTAATAATTATATGTAAAGCACACATCGACATTTCAGTTATGGCTAATAATACAACATTTCTGGAGAAAAAAAAACGAAGAGAAATTCGATGGTGTTTCATTTCACTTAAAAAACTATATCAAAAAAATTGAATCGAAACCTTTGCCTAAACGCCTCAGAGCAGAAGACATCATCCGCGGGAAATGTGAAACCCCACCATTATTTTTTGATTTTATGTGTAATCTTATTAAAGGTCCTAACTTTTCCGAGAAAAACTCAACCAAGGCTACAACACAAGTCACATCAATTTGCAGCGATATAATTTACGCAGTCACTAAGGGCGCACGTAAACCAGCAAAAAATTTAACACTTGGTTTAGCATTGAAAGCAATATGGTCATACAATTTCTTATAATTTGGTAGAAGAACTTGAGACAGAAATGGCATATACTTCGGTTCAAACAGCAAAGTTCTACTATCCGGACAACAAATAACTGTAGCATTCATGTAGCTTTCGACAATTTTATTCGCTTTGTAGACACGAATTCAGGAAAAGATACCATGCATCATACAGTTGTAATTGTTTATCAACTTTGCGACACAAAAAACGACGATTCTGAGCTTGAACCGATGAGAGTTTCAACACCTGAGCTTCATGACAATGAAGAAGATCACGTGCCTTCGCGAAAAACAAGACGTTTCGTAGGAATCTCACAAGATATTCGAGTGAAATCCAGAAAATAGAATATCTCTCACCTATTAAATCTTCTCCTACCTCGAATACTGCAGTGAATGAAACACTGATCATGGCCAATGAAATTGCAGAACAATGTAACCAAGATAAGACTATAGTAACATATGATTTAGCTATTGCTAAAATGGTAATGCAAATCCAAGAGAAAGAACATCCAAAATTTGATAATATTTTTATCGTACTTTCCAGACGTTTCGCCGTTCTTTGCTGACGGCGTCTTCAGTGGTGACTGGACAGGTGCTGAGTCATAACTTCTTAAACTGGAGTCGTTACGGTAAGTGGTTTTATGGTTCACTGCGTCCATATTGGTTTTTATGTTGATCCGGTCCTCCCCTTCGGTTGGTAGCACATTGTTTATTTTCCAATGTCAGTTTCCAAGCTTTGCTGATATGTAAGCCATCATCTCTGTTTATGTTGTTAGAATGTTCAATTTCCAGAGCTTACCTTCTAGCCAGATTGTAGAATCCCGACGTTCTAACCAGGACAGTTGTATTTTTGAACTGTATGGTGTGACCTTCCTCAAGTGCGTATTGAGCTATAGCTGAGTAGCACCAAGACTATATGGGTTGCCAAAAACACACAAAACAGAAGTACCACTACGTCCAATAGTGAGTACTATTGGTTCACCAACATACAAACTGGCTAAACATTTGACCACCTTGTTGGCTCCGCACGTGGGAATCTCCGAACATCATATTCGAAATTCAAAACATTTCATCGAGAAACTGAACAACATCAGATTGAAAGACTCTAACATCCTAGTCAGCTTCGATGTAGAATCGTTACTCACGAAGGTACCACTAAAGGATACTTTCGAACTACTACAGACGCGTTTTCCGGATGTAGAAGTCGCACTATTTGAACACTGCCTGATGTCCAGCTACTTCCTATGGAACCAAAATTTCTACAAACAAATCGACAGCGTAGCAATGCGTAGCCCATTTAATCCACTAATTGCTAATTTCTATATGGAGTTCTTTGAGACGACTGCCATAGAGACAGCCAAATATAAACCAATTCATTGGTATCGATATATGGATGATACTTTCGTCGTCTGGCCACATGGAGAGGGCAAGCTGAACAAATTTTTAGATCACCTGAACAGCCAGCACCAAAACATACGCTTCACGAAGGAACAAGAGAGAGAGAGAGATGGAAGGATTGCGTTCCTAAACGTCATTGTAAAAAGAACCACTACAGGCCAACTTGCCCACGGTGTCTACAGGAAAGCCACACATACAGATACATACCTGAACGCTGCTTCCAACCACCATCCAGCCCAAAAAAGGACAGTCATCAAAACACTGGTTAACAGAGCTAAACTCATCGCGGACAAGTAACACCTACAGCCTGAATTAGACCACCTACAAAAAGCTTTACAAGCAAACGGTTACAGCGCAATCCAGAAAGTGTTACATCCTAGAAACCACCACAAAGAGAACAACACAACGACTGAGAAGGAAAAGATCACAACTTGTCTTCCTTATATCCAGAATATCACGGACAGAATAGCTAAGATTCTTGGAAAAAAAGGGAATAAAAACAACATTTCTATCCACCCGCAAGATTCAAAATGAACTACGATCAGCAAAGGACCATCTACATCCACTACTAACACCAGGAGTTTACCGTATACCCCGTGAATGTGGTAAAGACTACATTGGGATGACGCAAAGCAGCATATTGACAAGGAGAAAAGAACACGAAAGAACCATCAGATTACTTCAACCCGAAAAATCAGTTATAGCTCAACACGTACTTGAGGAAGGCCACACCATACAGTTCAAAAATACAACTGTCCTGGTTAGAACGTCGGGATTCTACAATCTGGCTAGAAAGGAAGCTCTGGAAATTGAACAACAACCTAACAACATAAACAGAGATGATGGCTTACATATCAGCAAAGCTTGTAAACCGACATTGAAAAATAAACAATGTGCTACCAACCGAAGAGGAGGACCGGATCAACATAAAAAACAACATGGAGGCAGTGAACCATAAAACCACTTACCGTAACGACTCCAGTTTAAGAAGGGTAACCCGTTCTCAAACTGCATTAGTTATGACTCAGCACCTGTCCAGTCACCACTGAAGATGCCGTCAGAAAAGAACGGCGAAACGTCTGGAAAAGCAAGATTGCACGGACCACGGCCAAAAAGCCCGGAAGAAAACACAGCATCAATATTTTTATCAATTTGGGTGCGTTTCACTTGCAGATAGCATTTTTCAAAGCTATAGGGAAATTTATAGATTCCTGCGGATTGGTTGAAATTCTTGTTCAAGTTGAAGTATTAACTGATGGTTCGACTAACAGCTTTGTAGATAGTATGCATTTTAATCAGTGCAAGCGTTTATATCCTCTAACTGCTGCTGCTTTACAAACGCTACACTTTCAACAATATTTATCAACAATTAATGTTTCTTTGGAAATATTAGAAAATTTATTACAGGCAACAAGAGAAACCGCATCGTTGAATACAACAGTATCTACCGTTAATGGTGCTATTCAATTACCACAGAACTTAAATATAATTGTTAATGCGTATAAAGAGTTCTGCAGACAAACTTTAGCTCAGTACTATTTTCTATACTGCGAATTTGTTAATTTACTCCTTCGTTTTTCGAGGAATATACGCACATGTAATATTGAATTGTACATTGACCCGATTTTCAATATTTGTGATTTATTCTTTGGACTTAACCAACCAAACTATTCCAAATGGAGTATTTTATATGTGAGCAATTTGATCCGACTGTATACGGAAAATTCGCCTTTGGTATCAGAATTTCGACGAGGAACATTTGGTGTTTGGCGTACTCTAGCGAATTTTTCGAGATCATCCGTTGACTTAACACTAGAACAAACAATAAACGCTGATGCTGGTAATGAATTAAGAAACAATCTTGCAGTGGAAGCAATATCAGCTCGACAACGATGAGAACAAAAATTCTAGGCAAGTCATCATAGGCATATTTGTTTATAAATTATATTTGATAAAAAATATGTCTCATCGAGTTGTCAGATAGGTGAAGGTCGATTTCATACGGTCTCCTCTACTATAAGTGCTCATCGCGTCGAAGAAAAGATGGCGCCTCTGACGTCAGCTTGAGAGAGGAAGCACGATGCTCGCGGTAACGTGAGTACAGAGCTCGCCCAAGTGCGAAAGTGTAGGGCCATTCTTAATGTAGAGGTCGTTCGTCTTGAGCTACGCGTATTAATTGACTCAGCGTCACTCGTAATGCTCATTTTAAGAAATGTTTTGGCGTGAATAATATAGATAAAGAAAATGGGAAATTTTAAATTTTAAAAATACCATTAGTACCTATTTCTTTTAAATTCTTTTTACTATATCCTCGTGTATTAACAATATTCAAACCAGTAACTTACAAAATTTAAAATGAATTTCTATCATTATCTCGTTCAATATAAAAATGAAATTAAATCTCCACACAAATTGCTTTTCGAAAAAAATAAATAACAATTTATCCTGTAAATACATTCAAGGATCATTCGAACGAACCGTAAACAGTGCAACATAAACAATAGGGACAAGACAATTCAGAATAAATTGTTTTCTGTTCGACATTTGCCTCCGAGCTGGTTTTTTCTGACTGCGCGTTACCCTTTCTTGAACATCGTTCATTTAAATTAAATAACACCACACGGGCTACTATGAGTCGATTCCAATAAATTATACTTAAAAAAAAATACGCGAAATTCAACAGATCACCCCCGTTTTAAGAAAATATGTTACCTACGTAAGTTATGGTTACGGT
>NW_020439002.1:285833-292824 GCF_000699045.2 Agrilus planipennis | reverse complement strand
GCAAGGGCATTGAATACGAGTAGTAAATAATGTCGCTTGATTGACCGAAGTTTACCTGCGTTACTCATAAGACAGATTGGTTGATATAATTTCCTTTGCCTTAGTCTAACCACTCGACCAGCGTTACTTCCTAAAAACTACTTTCAGAGAAGAGGATCAAATTGTCATGTTTAGACTTCAAGTTAAATAAAATTACTTTACTTCCGTAGTAACCAACTGGTTATATGGAATAAACAATTATTGATGATGATAATAAATTTCTTTTTCGTTCTTGAACATCTTATAATCGTAAACTAGAAACTTAAAAGTTTTCTGTTCATTTCAGATGGCGTCAACTTCAACATCGTCTACATCTGCTGGCCAAGTTGTCCGTTGTATATTTTGCAACCAGAAACAGAAAAAAACAGGTAAACGAGTCCTCAATGTAATCATTTCCTCGAGTAATGAGCTGTGTGAAAGAATAAAAAAACTAGCAGAAAGCTTAGGTGATGGTGAGTTTCTGTTACAGCTAAAGAATCTACCGATTGCTTATCATAAACCCTGTTATGCTTCTTTTCTAACGAAAGAAAAACGACGTCATGATCATCATTCAGATTCCAGTTGGCATACTTATCGAAACCTGAATGTATTGCCGATTTTATTTCAAATGAAATAATTGAAAATAATCGAGTAATATACTTCTCTCAACTATTTTGAAGATATCAAGCTCTATTATTAGAATTTGGAAAAAACACAATCGATCTCGTTGATATTGAGGATTACCGATCTGAAATGCTGGAAAAAAAAATTCAACAAATTTGATGATACTTTAATAATTATATGTAAAGCACACATCGACATTTCAGTTATGGCTAATAATACAACATTTCTGGAGAAAAAAAAACGAAGAGAAATTCGATGGTGTTTCATTTCACTTAAAAAACTATATCAAAAAAATTGAATCGAAACCTTTGCCTAAACGCCTCAGAGCAGAAGACATCATCCGCGGGAAATGTGAAACCCCACCATTATTTTTTGATTTTATGTGTAATCTTATTAAAGGTCCTAACTTTTCCGAGAAAAACTCAACCAAGGCTACAACACAAGTCACATCAATTTGCAGCGATATAATTTACGCAGTCACTAAGGGCGCACGTAAACCAGCAAAAAATTTAACACTTGGTTTAGCATTGAAAGCAATATGGTCATACAATTTCTTATAATTTGGTAGAAGAACTTGAGACAGAAATGGCATATACTTCGGTTCAAACAGCAAAGTTCTACCACCCGGACAACAAATAACTGTAGCATTCATGTAGCTTTCGACAATTTTATTTGCTTTGTAGACACGAATTCAGGAAAAGATACCATGCATCATACAGTTGTAATTGTTTATCAACTTTGCGACACAAAAAACGACGATTCTGAGCTTGAACCGATGAGAGTTTCAACACCTGAGCTTCATGACAATGAAGAAGATCACGTGCCTTCGCGAAAAACAAGACGTTTCGTAGGAATCTCACAAGATATTCGAGTGAAATCCAGAAAATAGAATATCTCTCACCTATTAAATCTTCTCCTACCTCGAATACTGCAGTGAATGAAACACTGATCATGGCCAATGAAATTGCAGAACAATGTAACCAAGATAAGACTATAGTAACATATGATTTAGCTATTGCTAAAATGGCAATGCAATCCAAGAGAAAGAACATCCAAAATTTGATAATATTTTTATCGTACTTTCCAGACGTTTCGCCGTTCTTTGCTGACGGCGTCTTCAGTGGTGACTGGACAGGTGCTGAGTCATAACTTCTTAAACTGGAGTCGTTACGGTAAGTGGTTTTATGGTTCACTGCGTCCATATTGGTTTTTATGTTGATCCGGTCTTCCCCTTCGGTTGGTAGCACATTGTTTATTTTCCAATGTCAGTTTCCAAGCTTTGCTGATATGTAAGCCATCATCTCTGTTTATGTTGTTAGGATGTTCAATTTCCAGAGCTTACCTTCTAGCCAGATTGTAGAATCCCGACGTTCTAACCAGGACAGTTGTATTTTTGAACTGTATGGTGTGGCCTTCCTCAAGTGCGTGTTGAGCTATAGCTGAGTAGCACCAAGACTATATGGGTTGCCAACATCACACAAAACAGAAGTACCACTACGTCCAATAGTGAGTACTATTGGTTCACCAACATACAAACTGGCTAAACATTTGACCACCTTGTTGGCTCCGCACGTGGGAATCTCCGAACATCATATTCGAAATTCAAAACATTTCATCGAGAAACTGAACAACATCAGATTGAAAGACTCTAACATCCTAGTCAGCTTCGATGTAGAATCGTTACTCACGAAGGTACCACTAAAGGATACTTTGGAACTACTACGGACGCGTTTTCCGGATGTAGAAGTCGCACTATTTGAACACTGCCTGATGTCCAGCTACTTCCTATGGAACCAAAATTTCTACAAACAAATCGACAGCGTAGCAATGCGTAGCCCATTTAATCCACTAATTGCTAATTTCTATATGGAGTTCTTTGAGACGACTGCCATAGAGACAGCCAAATATAAACCAATTCATTGGTATCGATATATGGATGATACTTTCGTCGTCTGGCCACATGGAGAGGGCAAGCTGAACAAATTTTTAGATCACCTGAACAGCCAGCACCAAAACATACGCTTCACGAAGGAACAAGAGAGAGAGAGAGATGGAAGGATTGCGTTCCTAAACGTCATTGTAAAAAGAACCACTACAGGCCAACTTGCCCACGGTGTCTACAGGAAAGCCACACATACAGATAGATACCTGAACGCTGCTTCCAACCACCATCCAGCCCAAAAAAGGACAGTCATCAAAACACTGGTTAACAGAGCTAAACTTATCGCGGACAAGTAACACCTACAGCCTGAATTAGACCACCTACAAAAAGCTTTACAAGCAAACGGTTACAGCTACAGCGCAATCCAGAAAGTATTACATCCTAGAAACCACCACAAAGAGAACAAAAACAACGACTGAGAAGGAAAAGATCACAACTTGTCTTCCTTATATCCAGAATATCACGGACAGAATAGCTAAGATTCTTGGAAAAAAGGGAATAAAAACAACATTTATACCCACCCGCAAGATTCAAAATGAACTACGATCAGCAAAGGACCCTCTACATCCACTACTAACACCAGGAGTTTACCGTATACCTCGTGAATGTGGTAAAGACTACATTGGGATGACCCAAAGCAGCATATTGACAAGGAGAAAAAAACACGAAAGAACCATCAGATTACTTCAACCCGAAAAATCAGCTATAGCTCAACACGTACTTGAGGAAGGTCACACCATACAGTTCAAAAATACAACTATCCTGGTTAGAACGTCGAGATTCTACAATCTGGCTAGAAAGGAAGCTCTGGAAATTGAACAACAACCTAACAACATAAACAGAGATGATGGCTTACATATCAGCAAAGCTTGGAAACCGACATTGAAAAATAAACAATGTCCTACCAACTGAAGAGGAGGACCGGATCAACATAAAAAACAACATGGACGCAGTGAACCATAAAACCACTTACCGTAACGACTCCAGTTTAAGAAGGGTAACCCGTTCTCAAATTGCATTAGTTATGACTCAGCACCTGTCCAGTCACCACTAAAGATGCCGTCAGCAAAGAACGGCGAAACGTCTGGAAAAGCAAGATTGCACGGACCACGGCCAAAAAGCCCGGAAGAAAACACAGCATCAATATTTTTATCAATTTGGGTGCGTTTCACTTGCAGATAGCATTTTTCAAAGCTATAGGGAAATTTATAGATTCCTGCGGATTGGTTGAAATTCTTGTTCAAGTTGAAGTATTAACTGATGGTTCGACTAACAGCTTTGTAGATAGTATGCATTTTAATCAGTGCAAGCGTTTATATCCTCTAACTGCTGCTGCTTTACAAACGCTACACTTTCAACAATATTTATCAACAATTAATGTTTCTTTGGAAATATTAGAAAATTTATTACAGGCAACAAGAGAAACCGCATCGTTGAATACAACAGTATCTACCGTTAATGGTGCTATTCAATTACCACAGAACTTAAATATAATTGTTAATGCGTATAAAGAGTTCTGCAGACAAACTTTAGCTCAGTACTATTTTCTATACTGCGAATTTGTTAATTTACTCCTTCGTTTTTCGAGGAATATACGCACATGTAATATTGAATTGTACATTGACCCGATTTTCAATATTTGTGATTTATTCTTTGGACTTAACCAACCAAACTATTCCAAATGGAGTATTTTATATGTGAGCAATTTGATCCGACTGTATACGGAAAATTCGCCTTTGGTATCAGAATTTCGACGAGGAACATTTGGTGTTTGGCGTACTCTAGCGAATTTTTCGAGATCATCCGTTGACTTAACACTAGAACAAACAATAAACGCTGATGCTGGTAATGAATTAAGAAACAATCTTGCAGTGGAAGCAATATCAGCTCGACAACGATGGGCTCTTAATCACAGCATGAGAACAAAAATTTTAACAAGTCTAAAAGAAATTATTGGCCTGTCACAAAAAGATATTAAATCATATTGTTTAGAAAAAAAACAGAATCAAGAAAGATCAAAAAACTCTCCAAATAATAATACAATGAATCCATTCGATGATAATATTGATAAGGATGTTTTATTCAATTTTTCAACAGGCAGAGCGGCATCAGAAAATGATGCCTATTTTCTACTAAATATTAGAGAAGAAGGCCATCGACAAAAATTAAATTTTATTTCCGAATNATACAATCGATATTATGGGGCGTTCATGTATTACGTAACGGAATTTGAGGGGAGGGTGGTCTCGTAAAACGTTACGATGCGTTACAGGGGAAGGAGGGGGTCTTTCTTAATCGTAGTGTCCACAACGATTGCAACTGCAGCATGGTGGCCTGCGGTCGGAACATCTTGTATTTGGCAAAGATGTACATTGTTGATTTCGTTGTCTGCTTTGATTGTTGTTGGTTTCCCCTGCAACCATTTCCTGTGGACACATTTTCTCCTCTGTTCCTATTTCCTTGATATCCCCTGTATTGATTTTGGTAATCTCTGTGAAAATTACTCCCTGATGTTGGAACCGGATCATAATTATTCACGTCCAGGGACGATGTTATGGTGTTGAGGGTGGATTTCGATAGTTTTGCTGGAACCTTGATCGTATGTTTCCTCTGCTGCCTGATGCGTGGTTTCTTGTATTTTCCTAAGATTATCTTTGTCTATGGGTTGGTGTTATTGTTAGAGGTGATGTTTGGGCCGTCATTCGTGGATTGGAACCCTTTTCCGGCGCCTCCACCATACATGTCACGCTCAATTCAGAAACAGTGTCTCCACCATGTCACATCAGTAATTTGTCACTTTTAGGTTTTTTGTTAATTATTTATTTTAATTATCTTATTTTAATGTGTTTTTATTATTTTTTTGTGACTGGGTGTAAGGTATTAAAACGATAAGAAAGGCGATATTGAAAAACAATAACAACTTTATAATATATGTAGTAATGTAAAATAGATATGAAATTCAAAACAACAATAACGACAATTACCAATGGATTTAGAGTTAGTTGTCAGGTAATTTAGATAGTTAACACCATAAATGAAAATTGAACAAAAACGTTTGTAAAAACGATCTTCCTCTCAATGCAGATTAATACACCGTAAAAGTTAACAAAAGTACCTATATTGAACGATTGTTATAATCATCCTGACCAGAAGGTAATGCCACCAACGTTTAGGGTTTCTTACCGGTTATCCTCTTAATGGGGAGTCTTTTATTAACGCGTTCCCGAGTCGACTGTCCGCGATTAGACCATCCTCCCCTTTCACGCGTTAAACTTATTGATGAATCAGTGATTATTTGTATATAGTTCAACGTGGGCCATTCACTGGTTCTAGATGTTTCTATGTTTTAGCTGATTTAGTGAAAAGTTGATGAAATTTCCAATACTAACTACGTTAGACACCCTCTTTGTCTTTTTCGATGACTTCGTGAAGCTCCATAATTTTCACAATAATCGAACTTAATTTCTGCTTGTACATAGATAATTTTTTTCGTTTACTGATTCGTTGCTGCAGAATGTCAATACNATGAATTAAGAAACAATCTTGCAGTGGAAGCAATATCAGCTCGACAACGATGAGAACAAAAATTCTAGGCAAGTCATCATAGGCATATTTGTTTATAAATTATATTTGATAAAAAATATGTCTCATCGAGTTGTCAGATAGGTGAAGGTCGATCTCATACGGTCTCCTCAACTATAAGTGCTCATCGCGGAGACGAAAAGATGGCGCCCCTGACGTCAGCTTGATAGGAAGCACGATGCTCGCGGTAACGTGAGCACAGAGCTCGCCCAAGTGCGAAAATGTAGGACCATTCTTAATGTCGAGGTCGTTCGTCTTGAGCTACGCGTATTAATTGACTCAGCATCACTCGTAGTGCTCATTTTAAGAAATATTTTGGCGTGAATAATATAGATAAAGAAAATGAGAAATTTCAAATTTTAAAAATACCGTTAGTACCTACTTCTTTTAAATTCTTTTTACTATATCCTCGTGTATTAACAATATTCAAACTTACAAAATTTAAAATGAGTTTCTATCATTATCTCTTTCAATTTAAAAATGAAATTAAATCTCCACACAAATTGTTTTTCGAAAAAAATAAATAACAATTTATCCTGTAAATACATTCAAGGATCATTCGAACGAACCGTAAACAGTGCAACATAAACAATAGGGACAAGACAATTCAGAATAAATTGTTTTCTGTTCGACATTTGCCTCCGAGCTGGTTTTTTCTGACTGCGCGTTACCCTTTCTTGAACATCGTTCATTTAAATTAAATAACACCACACGGGCTACTATGAGTCGATTCCAATAAATTATACTTAAAAAAAAATACGCGAAATTCAACAGATCACCCCCGTTTTAAGAAAATATGTTACCTACGTAAGTTATGGTTACGGT
>NW_020439002.1:255172-285681 GCF_000699045.2 Agrilus planipennis | reverse complement strand
TTCCTTAAAACTCCACTGCGTGACAGTACAATTGTTTATTTATTTGCAAAATTCACTTCCGAGTATTATATCTTATAAATAACACCTTGTGTTACCTATAGGTACCATAATCTATTTTCTTTAATTTTATTTAATTGTAATATTTAAAAAATAGATATAGATAGGCTCTTATGCATTTCGCATTACAAAAATTGCCCCTACAATGCAATAAGCTCTTAGAGCTTTTCAAAATGGAATGCCCGTAAGAACCACTGGAAACAAGTTTGAAGTACTCAGGACCACACTGCTTTATAAGTTTAGGGGAAAAAAACAGAATCCCGTAAGATGGGCCCTACAATTATTTTTTCCCTTAAAGAAGAAGATATGCTGGTGAAGTGGGTTCTGCAAATGGCAAAATTAGGATTCCCCATATCGAAGGAAAAGTTTTTATCAAGCGTCGGAAAACTTTCTCGGAAGTTGAACAAAACCTTTAAAAATTATATTCCGGGGCGTAAATGGTACGACAGATTTCTTCAGCGACATCCTGAAATCAGTCTTCGTACTCCTGAACACCTTATGAGCAAATCATACGTGGGAAAAGTACAGATAAGTACATGCTTTTCGAATATTTAGAAAAAAGTGGATTAACTTATGTCTTAAATGATCCTTGTCGAGTTTTAATTGCAGATGAGTGCGCTTTTTCTTAATCCAAAGGGCAACAAGGTTTTAGTTCCAAGAGCTGAAAACAATGTGTACGTCACTGTGAATCGCGATGAAAAGGAGTATTTAACTGGTTTAATAAATGACAACGGTATCTTGGCATCTTGGTATCTTTTGGTTGCGTTATATCCAAATGCAACTCACCTACTTCAGTATGTAATATAGCCCTATTTTGCACTTTAAAATCAGGCTGGAATGAGAAAGTTAATGTATGGAGAGCTGAACATCAACACGAAACTCTAAAAAAGACGGGACTTTGCTCCACTGTTGAATGCGGCAATAGAGGATAAGATGATTTCGACAATACTTCAAAATAAATTCCGAAAATGCAGATTGTATCCTTAGAACCCAAAAGTAGTACATAAAAAGTTGTCACACAGCGATTCCGATTGCGTCTCGAATTATACCAAGGAAAAATCAACTGCCGAGCCTTCTGATAATAAGAACTATTTTGCATATTTAGAGTCGTTTGTAGAACAAGATACCCTTGAATAGGTTAGGCGACAATTTCTAGACAACTAGCCGTTTATGCGATAAATCTTAAAAGTTAAACCAACCGTTAACGTAAATCACTCTAAAAATAATATTGAAAATTTTATGAACGAAGCAGAAATCCTCTTCGCAGAGTCAAACGTCCATACAGATGTAATAAACGTAGGGCATATAGCAAAGAATTCTTCCTTACAGAATAATAATACATTAAATGACAAAACTAGAGAATTCAAACCACACATTAAAATATAGCGATCCTAGTAAAGGCAGGGACGATCGGATGGAATCCGTTATAAGTTATGATGACCTGCAATCAGTGTCCCCAAAGGACAAATGAACCTTCTGTTATGAACGAAGCAGAAATCCTCTTCGCAGAGTCAAACGTCCATACAGATGTAATAAACGTAGGGCATATAGCAAAGAATTCTTCCTTACAGAATAATAATACATTAAATGACAAAACTAGAGAATTCAAACCACACATTAAAATATAGCGATCCTAGTAAAGGCAGGGACGATCGGATGGAATCCGTTATAAGTTATGATGACCTGCAATCAGTGTCCCCAAAGGACAAATGAACCTTCTGTTCCATAAGTTAATGAGATAATTTTTAGTGGATTTTAGTTAAATGAATTTTCTCATTATTAATACTATTAAATGTTAAACTCCTTCATATAGTATTAATATATATACATTAGTTCGACCTATAAGTAAGGTTCGTCGTTGTTGCTGTTGTCATCTTTCGTTGCTTAGTGGTTAGAGCATTAGTGCGTCAAAGGTCTCTTATAAATAATACTTAAGTTGATTCAAATGCAGCAGTTGATTCAACGTAGCATAATGAATTCTCATCAGTGTTTTTTGTTTGACAGACTTTTATATATTTTTTTCTTGTTTCAATTTATTTTAGGTTTTAAATTGTATTCTCTGTCTGTAATTCTTCTTTCTTTCGGCACGTGGTGATCATTTTAACATTTTTAATAACAATATATATATTTCACGGGTTTTTCAAAATATGTACAAAATATGTTAAACAAGTTAAACAATACTATCACAGTAAATATATCTTAAATAACATTAACATTGCAGAGTTAAAAATGAGATATAAATCGATAAAGATAAAGATATTGCATCATGATTGATTTTGAGGCACTGAACACAATAACGCAGTACAGAATAAGAAAGTAAGACGACAGTGAATCATAAAAATAAATAATAGTAGATCAAAATACATCGCCATCAGAACATATGCTACGAATGAATTTTTTAAAAAGAAAAAGAGATTGGTTGAAGTCGTCCCTGGAGGACAGGGTGTCATTCGCAGTCTTTAAGATCCGGTGGATGGTACTGCCTCGTCTGAAATCAGATCTGCAAAACGGTGTGCTGAACAGTAGCGGACGTCTCGTAGCTCGTGTTGGTTCGTTGAACTGTAACAACTCAAAAAGCTCAATACAGGAGATAGAGCCATTGATGACAGCATATAAAAAGGGGAGATCAGAAATTTTGCGCCTCGTTTGTAAAGGTTCCAGGCCGGACACGGAGATGGCATCTGTGTAGTCGTGGTCCAACAGAGACATTGGTTGACCTGCTTTAAACATGAACGACCTCAGGAATTTATGTTGCACAGTCTCGATGGATTTAATGTTTGCATCAGTGTAGGGACTCCATACCACAGATGCGTATTCAAGATGGGGCCTAACCAGGGTCACGTAGAGAGACCTGATAGTGGTAGGGTTCTTGAAGAACTTGCTGTTTCGGATGATGAAGCCTAGAGTTCTGGAGCCCTTGGCGATCAGCTCGTTCACATGAAGATTAAAAGAGCCGTTGCTGAGGTAATGAACCCCGAGATCAACTATATCTTTGGAGTTCGATAGGAGGGTGCCGTCAATCGTGTAGTTGAAGTGCAGGACGTCACGCTTCCGAGTGAAATGGACCACTTTGCATTTAGACACGTTCAGTTGAAGGTGGTTGTTGTGGCACCAGATGGATAGATGGTCGAGATCGTCATGGAGGGCGTGGGCATCATCAAGGCTATCAACCGTGTGGAACATCTTGGCATCGTCGGCGTACATCAGGGTCTTCCCAAACCGGATGAAACGTGGGAGGTCGTTGATCACAATGTTGAATAGGATTGGACCAAGGTGTGATCCCTGTGGTACACCTGATGGAGCATGGTATAGAGCACCAGATTGGCCATCCAGGTCAACAGTGTATGTCCGGCTTTGCAGATAAGAGGTCAGCCAGTTCAGGAAAGCACCGTGGACTCCCATGGCCTCCATCTTCCGAAGAATAATGACATGATTCACACGATCAAACGCTTTAGCAAAATCTGTGTAGATCACGTCGATCTGGTGATTGTCCTCTAGGTTTTCATAGAGGTATGAGTTCAATAAAGCCAGGTTCGTCGTTGTAGATCTACCAGATCGGAAACCATGTTGTTCCTCGCAAAGGATGGAGTCCAGATGGGGTTGGAGCATGGTGGCAATCAGCTTTTCGAACAATTTGGGGATGGAGTTGATCAGGGCTATCGTCCGATAGTTCCTGATGTTCGTTCTGTCACCTGATTTGAGGATTGGGCGTACCAAGTTGTTTTTCCAGGCCATCGGAAAAATACCAGTCTCCAAGGACTTATTGAAGAGTATCCACAGTGGAGTGGTTAAACCGAAACGAGCAAGAGTCAAGAACTGGTTTGGAATCCTGTCGGATCCTGGGCCAGATCGTGGATCTAAAGTACGTAAGCCATCAAAAACTTCAGCCAGACTGAGTGACACCTGGGAGATGTTCAAGGATCTGGGAAAATTGAAAATTGTCGTTGGAATTTGCGGTGGATTGCTGACGAAGACAGATTGAAAGTACGAAGCAAAGAGGGCGGATGCATCAGGTGAACAAGAGGCAGCATGGTCGTCGAGATACACCGTAGATGGAAGTGAGCCAGTTTTTCGCAGACTGTTCACGAATCCGAAGAATCTTTTCGGATTAGTAGACACTGCGTCCTCCGTTTTCTGCACATATTTCCTGAACAGAAAGTCCGCATAATTAGAGGCTAATCTGCGAATTCGAAGGAAGTCCGTTTGGTACCGGTCCAACCCAGTCTTTTTGAAGTTGTAATGTGCTGATTTCTTCTGTCGTATGAGTTGTTTAAGGCGACTGTCAAACCAGACGGGGAACGAGTTGACTTTTACAGTTTTGCAGGGAACGTGTTCACGGATGACTGTATTCATAGCTTCTTGGAAGTGGTCAACAACCATCTGCAGATCCATGGATAGTAACTCGGTCCACTGGATATCGTTGAATGCTGTGGTTACGCGATCGTAATCTTCTGTACAGGGTAGCTGTAGGTGTATGGCTGATTAGAAAAAGTTGCAACCAGAGGAGGGTGGTACGAGTCCACCGGGAGAAGTTCGTCGATATCACGTGATACTGTCACCGAGTTGAACGATGAGAAGGTCAGATCAAGAGTGTTACCCTGGTTATTGACAATAGTGTTGTGTTGGCTGAGACCTAGGAAGTTGATGGAGGTGCAGAGAGCAGTAGCAGCATTTCGTATATGCCTCGTTGACATGTTATCAGCGATGTAGACGGTGGCTTCAGGCTTGTTCTCCCAGGTGATGTGTGGAAGATTAAAATCTCCAGCCAGAAAAATATTGGAGTCATATGAACGGGGCAGCTGCATGATGGTGGTATGAATACTCATATATTTCAGTGTTGGGCGCAGGAACGTAGTAGGCTCCAAAAATGACCGGTCTGCCAAAGTTAATGCATTCAACAAATAGCACTTCCATCTCTCCCTGGTAAGAGACAATCTGGCGACATATGAATGCCGTTAGTCACCTGCGGGCGGTCACAACGGAAGACGGTAAAGCCATTCAGCCCAAGTTCTGAATCGAGGATCCGGTCGTTCAGCCAAGTTTCTGTGAAAATCAATCTGTCGAAAACGTTAAGTGCAGCGAAGAGCCGAAACTTGTCCAACTTGGTCCTCAGCCCTCGTACATTTTGATAAAATATGGATATGTATGAATGAGTGGTGGTAGGAGAGTTGCATACCCTAGTTACACGTTTTTCGGAACTATTTCAGGAGTCCCATTCTGGAATTTGATGGTGAGGTTGGTTTCGCCGCCATCCAGACGACGTCGTAGTTCCTCGTGGAGAGAAGATAGATATTTCCGGTCCAAGGTGAGGTCGTTTTTAACCGTTATACCCAGATCACTGAGTACAGTCTTGCGCCTAAGAATAGCACGAGCCTCTTCCTCGGAATTAAAGATGAGCTTGACGGGTCTTGGGCGTTCTTCCATCGAAGAACCAAAACGGAATGACGACGTGGGTGGACGAAACTCAGCGACATCTCTAACCAGGTCGCAGAAACCATTCACATCACTTTTTCCTTCGACCGGTTTGAGGTTGTAGACGATGACGTTCCTCGCATGGTTACGCCGGTTCTCAACCTCACCAATCAAGACTTCCATCGTGGCAGAAAGCAAGTGATTGGAGCGATTACGATCGGTTGATCGGAATTCCCGTTCCAAAGAGGACAGTTTGGTCTCCAGGACGTAAACTCTATCGATGACTTCGGCCAACGTCATATCCATCAGCTCTGTCAGAGTGGTTTTCACCGAGGTCTCTATTCTCTCTGCCCAATTGCTCAGGGCCAAGTCGAGATCTTCCTTGGTGAGCAGGGAACTTGGAGATGTTATTGTCCTGATTATAGTCGGACTTGGTGGAGTTTTGTTGACCATCGGTGACAGGACGGGAGGGTCCAGCGAGCAACGACTCTTGCCGAGAGATCCGCAGCAAAAGGCAAACGCTCCGGTGGTGAGCTTGGGCAGATTTTTTGCATGCAGTATGCACTCGCTTGTCACAGGATGTGCATTTGGTGCCTCCTCTACCACGATTAAGCCCTTCATCACAGATGGGGCAGATGGTGATGGTGGTGGGCATGTTGACAGGTGGCCTGTTGTTTAG
Source organism: Agrilus planipennis (assembly GCF_000699045.2). Taxonomy (NCBI): domain Eukaryota; kingdom Metazoa; phylum Arthropoda; class Insecta; order Coleoptera; family Buprestidae; genus Agrilus; species Agrilus planipennis. The sequence goes on along the minus strand of NW_020439002.1, from coordinate 279,533 downwards.
TTATGATATGTATACTTTCGTCATGGAATTTTCCTTTCCTTTCGAAAGCATTAGTGTGTGTGTATTTTCTGCCTCTGGAATTTTCCCCTTTGGTCTGATCAGCCAACTGATGTTAGAAAATGAAAATTGTTTATGAATCTTCAAGTATCTCTTTCAAAAGTCACAGTAGCACTAAACAATTATTTAAATCAGTGTAAAATTTTCACAAAATTTATACGAATTTAATTTAATGCCCGAGACAACATGTTCGACCGTGAACGACCGACCGACACTATGGACAATTTTGGATCTTTAGAAGGTCTTTCTAGGTCATTCTTTATCTGAAGAGGTTAGACCATGCCCCTTTTGTCAATAATACCAGAAGTTCTTTTTGGAGACTCTCTGGAATTGTCCTAAAATGGGGGTTGAGTCTGTATTTATTTGAATTTCCCTCTTAAAGCTATTGCCTATTGAATTTGAAGCAATAGCTTTAGCTTANTAAAATATTACCGTAAATCATATATTATTGTAACCTTGAAAAACCCGTACGGGGACGAAATAACAGTTGTGTTTTTGCAATAGATTAGATTTTACATCCTCTATTACTGCTCTATGTTTCCTACTATTATCTAAGAGGGGAAAAAATAGTCAATACAAATTATTAAAATATACAGACATGTAAATAATTAAACAAATATATACGTTTATTTTAATAAAACCCACTTATCAATAAGCTGAACACTGATAAAACTTTATATGATCAGACCTAATAAACCGTTTTTATTGGGAAAAAACATCAATTTTTTACACCAAACCATTAACCTTAAGTACAAATAAGAATAATAAGTTGAAGAAAGCGGTGTAAATATATAGACATTGAAAAATAACATTCATTAACGGCTTTAAGTAATCAGTTTTATGCCATAATTCTTAATTTTGCTTCAAACTCACTCAAGTGCACCTTAAAATAATATTTTTACAATTTAATTATAGTAATTCTGATAAATGCATTTAGGATGAAATCCATTTCTGTAGATTTAGTTTAAAAAAAGATTTGTAGAGGTACAATATCTATACAATACAATTATTTAAAATTATAAGTATAAGCAGCCTTAATTACCATATTACAGGGTTTTGAATGCATTAAATTCTTATATTTACAGTACTTATTGACTTTTCACTTTCTCGCCACCTCCTTCTCCCCCTGTTTCCTCGTCATCTTCTTCGTCCGAATAACTTCTAGGTTCTTCGCCAGGCTTTAAAAGGCGACCCACAAAATCGTACTTTTCTAAAAAAGAATAAGTGTGTGAAAAATTTCAGAAACTAAAATAATCTCTTTTAATACCGTAATGAATTACACCAAATTAAATATTTATCTTAATAAATGAGAAATAGGAATCATTTTCTTACAAACTATTATTTGGTCTACAAACTTTTACACAATCAGTTATTAAAGGAAATTCTCAGAATGAACTGATTTTTGCTTTATGAAATTAAAATTCACGACTTTAAACAGGTAATTTTATCTATTTATTGAAATGATGTTACTTGTAGCACATATAACAATATAATATACATATTATAACTGCAGAGATGTGGAACAGGAAAAAAAATAAATAATACATTCTTACATAATCTGTATTGTTACATATGTCTTTTCAAAAACTTTTTAAAATATTTAAGTTTAGTATCTATCACGGAATTTATGTAGATGATAATTTTACCAACACTTTAATTTACATTTATGTTAATGAAATACGTATATGTTTAAAATAATAACAAAGGGCCGTTGTCCTTAATGATACAGTTTTTGTAGCCCATCATGTGTTGGACGGTATTTATATCAATTCCTCTTATCTTTTAATATATTCTAAGCCTTAGTTATTCTTCATTTGTAGCTCTGTTCAAAAAAGACAAATAATCTCTGATTAATCTAACCTGTGGTACATTTGGCAGATTATCGATTTTCGACACAAAAGGTATGTTGTTAGCTTCAATCAATGTTCTAGTAGTTCTTGTATAATGGCAATATTCAGATTAATCCGAAAATTTTGTTTGATAATACGTATTCGGAATAATTTGGTTTATTTAGAATGGGCAGAGCATGCGTATGAATTCGAACGGGTTCGGTTGCCAGTGTTGATGCGCGCACGCATTTATCTAGTTATATATGTAGGGAGAAAAAAACTCATTATACTCTCGACTCTTGTTCATTGAACATATTTTTTTACCTACCTGCCAAAAGTTTTGTTCAATCATGAATAGTAGTGCGAGTCAAAAACAAGCGTTAAAGCTTTTAATATATCTTCAAATATAAATAAACATCTCATTGATATTTTCAGTAGTAAATGGTACCAATAACAGCACATTTGGGCAATGCAATTGTAGTGGATAAAATGGTCAATTTTTCTGTGCAGTACTGTATGGATTATACGCTCCTCACCGGTTAAGAGTTTGGCCGAGAGTTGTCTCCTTTTTTCTCTGGCCTAGTGCTGTTCTTGTTTACTTTGCGTCGCTCAAACTGAAGGTCACATCGCTACAGAAAGTAAACGAAGTATACCACAGATGCACGCATTAAAAATATTACGTATTATTCATCGAGTTCCGACTGCCAACCGCGATTTCATACGTAATACTTATCCATGTTCTTTACGTAACATGCTAGTTTTTGGCTTATCTAGTATTTGCGCATAATACTTTTGTATAAACGTAAATAAGTTATAATTTCCTTTTAGTCTTACGCGATTTCAGGACAAATTAGCTTTGCAAAAAGAATAATAAATTAATCCAAACAATTTCCATGTATTAATGAATTCGCAAATTGGTAGTACGTAGTTAAGTAGCGACCCTCGCCTATTATACTATGTATTCTAGTCTTGTTTTGTGCATATAAAATCATTGTAAATAATATGTAACACTCTGTATATATATAACTATTGCTTTTCTTCAACTTGTAAATATTCTAACGAACTGTCTTTCTACTAATAGCATGTTAACAGTTTCTTTTCTGGATCTGACTTCCTGCCTTTTGAGTGTATCTATACCTAACCGACATAATGTATCCTATTTCATACTAACAAAAACCGACCGACAGAAAATTCTGAGAACGAAAGTCGACGGTTCCTTCTTTTCAAGAGCTGTACCCTAAAATAAAAACACATGTGCATATTCACATAATTTTTTCTGCACCCTCAAAAACCAGTCTCTCTCAGCCACTCTTCATATTAGCATCTACCAACTTTCCGCTATTTGCTTTTACTCATCTTCCTTTTCTGTAAAACAAATTATCTACTTCTCTTCTCAACAAAGAGTTTTTCTTCATCGTCCATAATCACCCACAAATTGGTGACCCCGACCGAAAAACGCAAGTAAGTAAGTTTATTCGGAACGTGCGTGAGTTTAACAATTGCAGAAGTGTACAGTTTAGAATAGTATCTTATAAATAATTAAACTTTCATCGGTAATTAGCAACTTTCATTGTGTTTAAGTGTACAGAATAAATACAGCAACAACAATTAACCATGGCAACTTGACATTCTGATACCACACAGACATTTCCATCGACCATGTAACAGTTAAAGTGCCACAATTTATAGCAGCAGATCCGGAACTATGGTTTTCCATACTTGAAAGTAGTTTCGTTGCTTCCGGAATTACCCAAGACTCTACCATATTCGGGTACGCGATCAGTGGTTTGGACCAAAAATACGCAGTAAAAGTGCGCGACATTATACTAAAACCGCGAAAAGAGCGATCGTATTCGATGTTAAAAACCGAACTCATTAAACGAATGGGTTCGTCGCGCGAACACAATACGCAACGACTCCTAGAAAATGAACCGTTTGGTGATCGAAAACCTACGCAATTTTTACGGCACCTGCGGAATCTTGCTGGAAATGAGTTTCCCGAAGACATACTTCAAACACTTTAGGTAAGTCGTTTGCAAAACATGTCCAAGCAATTCTAGTGGGACATAAAGATCTCACGTTGGATAAGAGAGCCGAAATTGCCGATTCCATTATCGAGGCTTATGGCACCTTCAATAATATTGCGGAGATGTCATCAACACCTACCGAATCAGCCATCAACAACCGCTTTGATCTTCTGGAGAACGCACTGACATCGGCGCTGCAAGAAATAGCGGCTATCAAGCTCAACAGTGCTCAAGTTCGCGTTCTTCTACTTCGCGATCAGATAGAGAAAGTGTATGTGTTGGTTCCATTGGCGTTTTGGGGCAAACGCTAGAAAATACGTAAACCCATGCAGCTATTCCGGTAACACATTGGGAAACGACTTGGACAGTCGTTAATGACAGCCGACGACCCCAGCCCTACGTCATCACGCCGTTTGTTCGTCGCTGACAAACATCACGTGTTCAATACCTCATCGACACAGAAGCGGATTTGTGTGTGTTCTCACGCAGTGAACTACCTGAGCCACGAGAAAGATCCAACTATGAGCTTTCCGCAGCAAATGGTACCAACATCACTACTTTTGGGACTATCACAATAACATTAGACTTGGGCCTTCGACGACAATTTACGTGGAGATTCGTTGTCGCAGACATATCCAAACCTATCATTGGAGTCGATTTTCTCGCACATTTCGGTCTATTGGTAGATATGAAGAACAAGCGACTTTGGACTTAACCACCCATCTTATTTCCCTAGGTGAAGTAAATGAGTGTGAAATTCCATCGATAAAGACTATTTCCGGTTCTTCACCCTTTCTCGGTCTTGTGAAACAATACCCTGAAGTAACACGACCAGATGGGGCACCAAAATTAACGGCACACTCAACAAGGCACCACATGATTACCACACCGGGTCCCCCAGTTGCTCAGAAACATCGGCGACTTGCACCTGAAAGACTAAAAAGTGCCAAACAACAGTTTGAAGCAATGCTGCGTTTAGGCATCGCTCGCCCATCAAAAAGTGCGTGGTCATCGCCGCTTTATTTGGTGCAGAAAAAGGATGACGAGTGGCGCCCGTGTGATAATTATCGTGCCCTAAACGTGCGAACGTGTCCCGACCGATATCCCGTGAAACACATTCAAGACTTTTCCCAGACTTTACGCGGTAAAAATGTGTTTTCAACAATAGATCTAGTGCGCGCGTTCAATCAAATACCGGTCGCTGAAGAAGATGTGCCAAAAACAGCCATTACAACTCCCTTTGGTTTGTTTGAGTTTATGTTTATGAGCTTCGGGTTGCGCAACGCAGCGCAAACATTCCAAAGATTTATAGACGAAGCGCTACAAGGTCTAGATTTCTGCTATGCATATATCGATGATATATTGGTCGCATCAACGTTGTTAGAAGAACATCTAGACCATTTACGAACATTATTTGACCGTTTAAAACAATATGGAGTTGTAATTAATCCAGCCAAGTGTGTTTTTGGACAAAATCAAGTCAAGTTCTTAGGCTACCTAGTTTCAAGCGATGGTACTCGCCCGCTCCCCGCGAAAATTGACGCGATTCGTGAACTTCCGCGTCCTAATACCATAAAGAAATTAAGACAGTTTTTAGGTATGATAAATTTTTATAGAAGATTTCTACCTAAAGCTGCTGAACTTCAGGCCCCTATCAATGATTTGTTAAAGGGTAACGTCAAAGGTAAAATACCGGTTGAGTGGACTCCAGAAACAATTCAAGCTTTCGAGGTCCTAAAAGAACAGCTGACACAGACAACATTGCTAGCTCATCCCGCACACGACGCCCAATTAGCAATATTCACCGTCGCTTCCAACTACGCAGTCGGAACCTATGTGCAACCGAAAATATTTGCTCAAAAAAAAGTTAAAAACCCACATTTCAATGTGATAAGATCACTAAAAGTCACTTTCGCAATAAACAATCAATATACAAGAAAGGACAATTTTTGACGATTTTTTGGGATTTTGTGCAATAACTAACAGACAAAATTGATCGTACTGAGGCTCAAATTGAAGTTTTTTAATTTCTCTACAATTTTTATTTGAAACTTTTCTTTCTAAAACGTTTCCTTCTAGATCTAAAAACTTGGTTTTTGCCAACGTTGAACGTGGCGTTAACAAATGGGGGAGTTGTTAACGCACATTTTTTCGAAGTTTAAAGATATACAGGGATGCTTAACTTTTCTCCGCCTACAACAAGGAACACCTCCCGTCCGGTAACGTCGGAAAAATTCTCTACCGACTGGACTATACAGAAATAATTTATTTTGATTGAATTTTTCTGTTAAATATTTTTTGTCATGTTACCGCGGAAATCTTATTTTGCGTGCTATAAAAAAAGGGAAGATATGGCCTTTTTTCAGCCATTTTTCTATGAAATTAGGCATTGAGCGCATACGCCGAGGTTTATGGGCATGCGCTGAAATCAGTTGTTCGGCGGTGATTAAAATGTCTACAATCACAATGACTTCCTAACCTCTAAATAATTTACTCTTATTTCGTCAACTATCAATTTAATGACGAACTTTCCGTACAAACACGACAAAAAATAGTATACGTACCTCGGGAAATACAGGGTTATCGCAGGCTGCATGTTTGCAATTCGCATGCAGTCTGAAAAAAACCCTGTTTCTTCCATCGACACGTAATGTGCTAATATTATATTATACTGACTTTTTTAAATTCTTATAAATGTTCTCATTCCAATCACAAACATTATAAATTTTCACAGAATATTTGCTCAGTAAAGTTATTGTTTGTTTTCAGGTATAAAGAAAGTAATATAGATTTGAATTTACCTCCCATTTTAAGGCACTGTTTTAAAGATATTAAATGAGAAGATGGAAGTGACGTGAATGTGTCTACAGTAGGCAATGTATGTTCAAAATTAATAAAGAGTAGTGTTACTTCTACTACAAATTTCCTGAAGCACTTAAAGGTATAATGATAAATTATTTCTATTAGATAGTTTTCTCCCATTCCAAGTTATCTATTTTTTTATTGCAGAGGAAAGGGCACGAAGACCTGTTGTTGGTAAAGGTTTAGACGATGGCCCCCACCCCCTTCAGGGGTCCCCCCACCACTGTACCATAAAAAGTTCGTGGCGGTCTCACCCCCATAATAAGTTATGGGGGTTCAAAGTTAATAAATATGCCAATTTTTATACATTTCTAGGCATTTAAATATTTATTTATATAGTCATTCTTAAACAATATTCAAATGTAAAACTAATGAAAAATACATAAAAATATTGAGAAAGTTATATAAAACATTATTCTTTATCGATAGGTTAGGTTAGGTTGGGTTGTCGGGGTTTGTTTAAGTGACCACCCTCTTTCGATCCCCCATCATCTAGAATCTAGACCTTTACCCTGTTGTTAAATTATGAAAAACATAAAAGTAAAGATACAAAAAATAAAAAACATATTACGATCAGTACCGGTTCAAAATCAGCAGTACTATGTAAAAAGCACTCTACTCTAATAAATATTGCGAGTGGATCAAAATCTGTTAACTTGGATAAGTTGATTGCGCAATTTATTGTTGAATCTGTTACCAGTATCAATAGTGAAGCCCCTTTTTAATAAGAATAACATCTAAAAAGGGTAATTCGATATTTTTCTCTCAAACGGAATCCTAAGCGTAGGTTGGGCTTTTACAGCAAATAAAAAACCTTATTCACCTTTATCAGCTCTGGGTTTTGCATATTACAACTAAAGGGGAATAAATGGTATTGATTATTTAATTTAGATTGACTACGAATGTGCAGTATTATAAAATGGGGCTTCGTGGAAGTGTTTGACGAACGAAAAAAGGATTAATGTTTTAAAAAAATTGAAAATAACGAATAATGAAAGAAAGAAAAAAGGAAATGTTCTAACGAATTCAAAGATTTTCTAGATTTACAATTGTTTTGACCAAACAGCCAACAGTGGTGACTTTTTATTAACACAGGTAAAGTAAATATGCAGACTGTTTTTGAAATAAGTAGCATGCTTTGACGGGTGCAATAGAGAATCGTATGGTAAGTAATTCAGTGTGGTGAAGGACAAACAAATTTGTAGAAAAACCAGAATTAGCAACGTACAGTAAAATTGCGATAGCGATCGATGTTAGAAATTCAACTTGGGTGCTAAGAGACAGCGGATTTAGATCCGGACTATGCGCCGGCTAGGTTACAGAATCCATACGTCCAATCCAGCATCTAAGTGTTCGTCTAGAAACTTACGCATACATGATATATATATATAATGACTGTAAAACTAGGCATTTACCAAAAAACGGAGGTGTATGCTAATTTCCCTTAGTTTTATTATATTGTACTATATTGATATTGATTTTAAAATATCAGATTCACGATTATCATTTATATTCCAAGTTTTATAGCTCAATAGTTAGTTTTCTATATTAGAAGTGAATTCAATATACAGGATATAACAGAAATAAGTGCGGATATTCCAGAAGATGAGAGGGAATTATAAACCAAGAAAATAAAGTAAATGTTTGTCTGTTTTTTAGGTAGAGGTAGACCTAGATTAGATTACTGTTCGCAAATAGTTAAGGATGTGGGTTGTTCTAGTTTTAGGGAAACGCGAAGATTAGCTCAGGATAGGAAAGATTGGAGGTACGTGTCTAACCAATCTTAGGACTGACGACCTTATTATGATGATAATTGAATTAGGTATTCAGAGTGTTTATGTTAACAGCCAACGAATTTACGAGTTTGAACCATAACATCGGAAAAAATCCTTGATTTCAAAAAAGACGATCTCCAGAATAGGAGATTGGATTGTTTTTTGGTAAATTTACTGACAACTACTCTGTAATGGACTTACTTAATTTATGTAATCCAATAGGTGTAGTACTAAATTGTTTATGTTTATCTTAGACGTTCGATAATCGGCAATGTTTACATTTGTCGTCGATGTAACTGCAGAGTTTTTATTACAGTGTACTACTTGGAGCAAGGATGTAACGGAGGTAGTTTTATCGGAACCGAAGGCGGAGTCGGAGTTTTTAAATTTGCTTTATCGGAGTTGGAATCAGAGTCGGAGGCAGAGTCAGAAGTGGTAGCATGAGAGAGAATTTTTTATATAAGGACAAATAAAACATTATGTAGTCAAATTTTTTTCATTTCAATTTTCAATTATATAATAAAACACAAACAATGAAAAAATAATTGACGATATAGAGTGCTCAGTGCAGTGTGGGAGTCGGGTGGATTCCCCACGCGACATATATGAAGTTCATACTATGAACCTGTTCATAACAGTCGACACAGGCCGCCGCTATGTTATGCTTCGACCTCCGATTAAAACCATCGATTTAAAAGTGTCGGAGCCGAAGTCGGAACCGAAGGTGTAATAATAATCGGAAGTTCCGACTTAACGGAACCGGAGTCGAAGCTCCGTAACATCCCTGATTTGAAGACATCTACGTTAGCAATTCACGTACAAGACCAACTTGTAAATTATTGCGATTGCCTTAACAAAAAGTTTTGTCTTTAACCACGCTGCTGAACTCACCATGCGATTATTTATTGCATCCAAAGCTTCGCACTTATTCTGTTACACCTTGTAGTGTCGCTAACTTCAGTCAGTTATTGACTGGCTTGCTTCATACAGACGAAGTTGATGACTTACAAGCAATAATCTCTAAGAAACTGAATAATTCAATTTGCAAACCGAAAATAGCTGAATGTCGGTACGGATTCCTTCATTTAAGCAGTGTCAGCGAATGCTCATTAAACAATTTTGCACAGCTGACAGAAAGAACTCCGAGCCCCTTACTAACATTTGTGGAACTACTTAAATGGTATCCTCACATGGACATTCAATTCGGTTTTTATGTGGACGCTTGATGGCATGAATTGTAGGCTAGCACTATGTTATCCTTGTGGGGATAGTGCAGGATGTTGTGGTAAATTAGAAATTTATTTTTAATATTTTTTCTATGCATTCGTTCATACACATGGTTGTTACCCTAATGTTGTACTGTACCTATTTTATTTGAGTTATTAAATTGTTTTTAGATAGAAACATTTAGTATGTTTAGACATACAAAATACAATAAATATTCATTAATCACATATTTAAAATTTCTATTACTATTTCATTCTCCCTGTATCACCCTTGTTTTATTATTTAAATCCTTAAAATGGGAAATTTTTATAAAGAAACATTATCTACTTATACAGGTTTTTGTTAAAGAAAATAAGGAACTTTGTTTAGTTTGTGTTTAGTTCAAATGAAAATGTTGACATAAATTGACATATGATATACCATGACTCGCTATAATTTTATAAAATAGTTGTACTACACTCAACACAGAAGTCAATAAAACTCAATCTTTTATCATGAAAATGCCACATTTAATCGTGATTTTCAAAAATAAAATTTACCTCTGAATTGTGCCTCCCATTCTTTAACAGAATCCATTTCCATTGCTCCCAAATCACTTAAATCATCATATTCATCTGTTTTGCATGTTACTGAAAAAGTTGCAAGGCCTCTTGATGCATCACGACCAGCGAAGGCTGCATAAGGCCCTCCTACATTTAATTAGTAAGAATAATAACCACATAATATTGCAGTAAGTACAGAGCATTATATACCTGGTCCATAAAAACGTTTTCCTCTAGTAACGTCATAAACATTTCCAAGCACTGCAATCAAAACACGTCCAGATTCTTGTGTGCCGTCAAATTGCTTTAGCTCTTCTATAGTAAAATCTCTTCGTTTAAGTTTAGGAAGATGTGGTTCTACCGGAAGTACATTTAACTCATTCGTTTTATTCTTAAATATTTTATAAACAAGAAAAGCTATTAACGAAACAAGTCCGATATTTAGTGGACTTCCTATTATTTCATAAAATGCATTTGATAAAAAACAACTTAAACTAAAATCACTACTGGCCATATTCACAACGTTTTGACTTCGTTATATTATTTCTAGTCGTTATAGCTGATTCACTTTGACTTGACAAATCTGTTCACAACTTATTTTTATAGTAAATGTGAGGTTTGGTGATACGTTATTTTTTTTTGTTTATGCTATGGGTAAACAAGAACGTTATCTCCTTCTCTACTTCAATTCTCTACTTTTTAACAAACTGATAGATAGTCAATTAGTAAAGAAAAATAATAAACATTATACCAACTAGAATTTCGATGTAATGCTTGGTGTTGGTGGTGTTTTAAGGCTTAGAAGTTTTATTTCTTGTTGCCATTATAACCATAGACATATATAGCCTCAGCCGTATGTCGTTGTAATAATTTCTTGGCTCGAAAAGTGAGGGAGATGGCGTATGGTTTCGGACTAGTGCTCTCTCTTTCATGACACGCTTACGCACCGCACTGTCGTGAGAGAAATGGATGTTGTTCGAAACCTCGTTCCATCTCTTTCTTTTGTTGTACCATAATTCTGACCGCTAAGGCATGTCCTTTAGGGTAAAACTTCCGAATCGCGACTTTTTCGAAAATGCAACTTTTTTTTTGCTGAAAATGACGTAAAATGGCCTAATTATGAAAAACTTACATGAAATAATCCGGGGGAGGGTCTTTTTAACGCTTTTTTTGCAAATTTATATTTGTAGATCGCACGTCAAAGTTCACACCTCATTTTCATAGTCGCTACCTCAATTTTCATTAATAATTCAACTCCTGTAGTACGGGTTTTAGTTAAAGAAGGTGTATTTATAAGAAACTCATAAGAAAACGTCGAAGGAAAGGTGTTTTAATGCTTTTTTCGGTGCAAATAAGTGATTTATAGGTATATAACCTTAAAAATTTCATAGTCATTTATCATACGTCATAGTCACGTCTATCTGCCGTTTGTGAGTTCGCTTCTACAATTTAAGTTTCGTTCACTTAAGAGGCGATATCCGCTGAGCAGTTGTTTTTAAAATAAATTTACAAATAGGTACAAACTGCTCCAATTTGTAAATGGTGCAGCTATCATATATGTATAGGTTTGGAGATGTATATGTATTAATGACGTTATTGTATGGATATTAAGTATAATTTATGATAAATATATTCGATAAAATTTTGGTTAGCACCATCGCTGAGCTTGCAAACGATCTAATTAAGTTATGTTAAGTTATTTCAGCGCCCAACATATATGTATATATAAGTATAAGTATAAGTATACAAGCAAGTATACAAGCAAGCCGACAATGTTGTCCGCGCGAAAGTACTTTTGAATTTCTATACTGTATACGTATTTCCTATTCAGTAGACAACCTACAATTCGTCTATTTCTACGTGGAGCTTCAAAAATCCCTTCAAGGACAAAAAAGTTTTTTCTTATGCAACTCACTTTCATTTTTAAAATTAACGCGCCAAATGTAGAAACATATGTTATATTCCAAAATTGGAACGGGGACTTTTTAAGAAAGTTTATTATTACAAAAAGTACAGAACAATACTATAGGTCTCGTCTAAAGCTGTATTAATTACTCTACATTTATGAATGGCTTTTATAGACTATGCGAAGTCAGCAAAAGATGTAATGATGTATTACGCTGTCTTGTCTTGACATATATAGGGTATTCCATGTAAAGAAACAATTGGCACATTTCATTTACTGGACACCCTGTGTATTATGAAAATAATTTTAAAATGTACCACTTATGGATCCCTATCTGCCTCCACAAAAAATTATTTAAAAATCTAGGAACAGCCATAATCTTTCGTGTCGAATAACGTCTGAAAAACCCTCTATAAATAATATCTTTTCACAGTTTCACTGTATAGCCACATACGGAATAAATGCGTGCAGGGGGGAGTGCATATAACAAAATACTAGAGTTATTCTAAAAGACAACAGCATAAATTATTCAATATTATAGACAAAAAGGGTTATTCTTGTTGTGGAATGTTGGAGGTGCGTTATAGTTAATGCTAACTGTATTTTTAGTTTTATTTTTTTGTAATGAATGACATCTGTGAACAAGCAAGGTTTCACTGCCTTTTGTCCATTGCCATTGTATTAATTCTGGTATAAACAAATAAATAAATAAGTCATAACTTCATATTTATACCTTTACTTATATTATGCAAGAGTAACAGTACTTATTTTATATCATTGTAGACTTTTTCATTAAATTCTTTTGGTGGAAAATAGGGAATTTAACTTGCATCAATTTTGAACTATTCTGATGTCAAACAATCAAATAATAACCGTCATTTATTTATAAAATTTTTTTTAGTTCATCTTATCGTTAATGTTTACAACACAAAATATAGTAGTTGCAATTATATTATGACAAAAACATTGAAGGATAAAGTACAACTGATCAATGCATATTTAATAAATAAATTACTGCATTGGTGGTGGAACAGGTAAGACACCACCAACCAATGAAGGAGGAGGAATAGGATTAAACATTGGTGGCCTAGGGGGCGGAGGGACAGGTAACATAGGCGGAGGGGGTACAGCACCCAAAATATTTGACCCTCTTGCAATTATAGTGCCTGGTTTCTTTGTTTCATTTTTAAAAGCAAATTGCAGGAAAAATTGTTTAGTATCTTTATTCCAATGGGTCCAGAATTTGTTGTCAGTTTTTTCTACTTCACGACTTGGAACTTTAAAAGCAATTGTTTCATAGGGCTCTGCAGCAAAAAGTAAATACTGCCACTTGCGATCTGGTGGCTCAATCTTTTGTTCATAAGCTGACATAAACCGATGTCTTGGCATAACATTGTCAGCTATTTCAGGATAGTCAATTTGAAAAAGTAAACTTTGTTGCCCTGTTTCTGGATCTCTTTGTTTTGTTACACGGTAACCAGGTCGACCTATTTTGATAAATTTCTTTGGCTCTACTCTAGGCTTCTCAGGAGCCAACTGTGAAGGTGCATCTTTTGCTTCCTTTGCAGCCCTTCTCGCTAAGTTTGCCTGATGCTTTTTGCCTTGAGTATGAGCTAAATAACTGCCCTCATTATTGTGAAGTGTTAAACACAATTTACATTCATATGATCCAAGATGATTTTTCATAAAATAAGGATCTTTTTGTAAATCAATAGTCTCCAACGCTAATTGGCGAAGACGTTCTCGTCTATCTCTGTTAGTTTCTGACCAAGATGCAACCCCTCCGCCTCCTGTTTTTCCTCCTGGGCGATTTTGAAAATCCATGTCTTTATATGTATATAACCGCTTTAAATCAGGTATTCACACTCTAATTCAGCACTTGAATTAACTACAAACAAAATTAAATAAAAAAAAATTAAACAGACAGATTTTAAAAAGAAACTTACAGAACTACCTAAAAACTAGTCTATCTGACTTATTACAATAATATACAAAACAGTATATATTTCTTTAATCTATGGGCGATTCTAAAAATCGCGGAATCCTCGGAAGCATTCAGCCTATTTCGAGGAGCTCCAGTTGCGCGAATTTTGATCAATGGTTATAAACGTTCAAAACGTCAAAGGCGAAACACATACAGGTCTGACGAAGGAAGCTGGCGAGCGGTCGCGCAGGTACTTGCCCATTTATGACCTTGGGTAAGTCACTTAGAACCGATTCACAAATAAGCTTTCAGTAGGTGTAAATTATAGTATTAATACAGATAGGACAGTAGCGTACTAGAAAATAATGTAGAAACATAACTTACCAAAAAGAAAAAATAAACCTATTGCTTTTGTTTTATAATTAGTTTTCACATTCACTCTCATCATGGGAATCTCTATCACTGTCACCAACATCAACAATTAGTTCTTCTGTTTGTCTGTCTATTACTTGTTCACTAATCTCTATTTTTAAATATTTAATCTACGCCCCTAATAGGAATACTGAAGAATGAGGGCAATCTTTATAACTAAAGCTGCCTACTTTTGTCACCGCGCATCCACGCCATTTTAAAATTTCCGCCAGCTTCCAGCGTCAGGCCTGTATATATCTTTAATTTATGGATACACCATAGATTAGAGAAATATATACTCTATAAATCTCTATTCTATGAGATACACAGAGAAAATATAGAAATGTTATAATTTGTAGTAGTTCTTACTAATTTAGGTTAAATTTAAATTGCAAAAATTAGAAACAAATAAGATTAGGATTTAAAAAAAGGTGAGATGGAAGCTTTTTCATTATCAGCTGGTAAGAAAAATATTGGTTTTTAATTTTAATATCACCCTTGGTTTGAAATGAAAATGAATCATAAGAAAAAGTTAAAAAGAATTCGTTGTATAGATTTTTATATATATCTAAACTTTTACTTTATACAGTTTCTTAACTTAAGTTTTCAATCATAGTAGTTAGATAATTATTTGAATTATTTTTTAATTGGGTATATTTATCAGAATACGAAGAAATAATGAAGCAAAGAAAGGAATATTGGGATTCATTATTTCAAAAATTTGCGTCTGTAACTGAAGAAGAAGACTATTCAATAAATGATATAGTTAATAATTCCTCTTTTGAGAAAAGAATGAACAGTCTTCTTGAAAAGGAAAAAGGTAAAGCAAGCGAGAAATTGCCTATATTATATTTACAAATATCATTGACTATAGTTTTATTTAAAACTAATAAATGCAGGTATTATTTAATTATTTTTATTATTAGGCCTTAGGGTATACTTTTATTTTAGCGAATAACTTACCGTTTTCATCACTTATGCAACAGAAAAGGTTAATTTCCAGAATTTCTCTGAAAGCAAACTTGAAAACAAATGCTAAACTATACAAGGGAATATTATCAAGCCATAATTCATTAAGTCGGTACAGTTTAAGACAAAATAATTCTTCACAAAGTCAACTAAGACAAACTGACAATTATGCAGAGAGCATAAGTAACTCAGTTCATACAAATAAGACTAAATGTAAAAAAAATAAACCTGAAGAAATATTTACATTAGAAAATGGTAAAACATACAGAGAACATAATTTGGACATGGGAATTAATCATATGAACGTTATATATGATTTTTTTCTAAAAAACTATAATGAGAATATTGACTTTGCTACATTTTCATGGGTAAAAAATATCATAGAAGAAGACTCCAGTGGAGCTATTGAGGAATCATTAAAAGATAGGGAATTTACTATTAATAAAATAGTAGCACTCTCCAAAGTGCTTCCTAAAGATGAGGTCTTAAAGTACTTTAGGTTTTACCTGCAATATGTAAAATTATATCAATATGTGTAAGTATATTAATTAAAAGTGAATAATGATTAATTACTGTGGATATTTCATTAATTAAATAGGTGTTCTGCACCATCAGTTTATTTAGATGTAAAACTAAAAGTAAAAAAATGCTAAGTACATTATATTTAAATGCACCTACTGTTTTAATGTTAAAAAATATGATTGCTTTACTCATTATGTTACAACCAATTCTTTATAATTTATAAAATAACAGTAATTTGCTAAGTAATAAATAAAATATTAAAATATAATCAGAAGTGTAATAAGCATTTCAAATAAACAGTTGTACAAAATTCATCAAAATTGGCACCTTAATTATGATAACGAGACTAAGTTTCATTTAAATTACAATTTTTTTTCTTAATCCTAGCTGTAACAAGAACATTGACTTTGCTACATTTTTATGGGTAAAAAATATTATAGAAGATAATTGCAATAGAGCTATTGAAGAATCATTAAAAGACAAAGGATTTACTAGAAATAAAATAATAACACTTGTTAAACTGCTTCCTAAAGATGATGTCCTAAAGTACTTCAGATTTTACCTGCAATATATTAAATTACATCAGTATGGGTAAGTTTATTAATTAAATATTGTGTACTGTGAATATGGAATCAATTTAGTATTCTGTGTCACTTACTTCCATTTAAATGTGTAAAAGCAAAGATACTGTCACTTTGTTCATGATATATGGTTCATGTATTTGTTGAATGCGATGCTTTGCAATTTTTGAAAGACGATTAATAATTATAATGTAGTAAAGAATATTTAACGGTAAGCATTTCAAATAAATTTGAAAAAATTAATCAAAACTTTAATAACTCATAGAAGGTTTTAACAAAATTTTGTTTGATTGTTGCTTTTTAGTGCAGATTTTGAGACAGTTCATACACTTTTCTGAAGTATATTAAAGGAAATTAAGCAGTTGATATCAACAGAAATTTATATGTAGATAAACAGTTTTATTTCAATTACAAGAACTGTTATGAACTTTATTTTTCTTTCTTTTATCTTGGAAATCATTACATAACCCTATGACATTGTTAGTTACTTAATAGTGGATTAATATGCAATATTAATTTGAAATCATTTCTTCGATTTTTTATTTACCCACTACAAACTGCCTCAAATTAATGAGGGAAAAATTGTTGCTGTTGTCACACCCCCGCCGGGAATCGAACCAGTAGTTTAGTGGTCATAACATTGATGCGTAAAGCCAAAGGTCCCGGGTTCGATTCCCGGCGGGGGTGTGACAACAGCAACAATTTTTCCCTCATTAATTTGAGGCAGTTTGTAGTGGGTAAATAAAAAATCGAAAAAATGATTTCAAATTAATATTGCATTATATAACCAGTTAAAGACCTTCCTCTGTATAGGTATTCAAACATTTTTTTAAAATTATGTGAATGTTGAAATGACGTATGTAATCAGCAGTTTTGTTGTGGAATGCCAAAATTGTTTAATTGATCTTGTAGAATCGTTGAATGCTAATATTCTTCAAGGCTATTCTGTGAATGTTAGGTACAAGTAACAAAATACGTAAATGTTAACATGTACCACTATGTCCGAAGAGAGGGAAACACGTCGCTAGTACAAGTTGTCGTCTAATAAACTTTTTCTCTGCTTTTGATGTATCTCTGAAAAGTAAAAATTTATTTTTTTTTATTTTTCGATTAAATATTTTTATTCATACAAATCTTTACACACTGTTAGTACTACACGAGATTAATTTTGCTTATATTGTGTGTTCTATGAAATGTGCCCATTCAAATCAATTATTTTTTTGTGAATGATATTTTGATTTATAAATTGCCAACTTAGCAAGATGAATGTATAGTACTATTAGCATAGCTTAAATGAATTGTAAAATTGTTTCCGATATTATTTAATCTTGAATTAGAATGTACATACGTAGTAAAAATGGAATTTTTAGTAGTAGTAGTATTTAGTGAACAAAAGGTATACATTAACAAAAAATTATCACATAAACAAAAATACAACAAATGCTTATCATGTATATATAATAACAAAATAAAAAATGTTATTTTTTAAGACCTTTTGATTTTAAATAAAACAAAATTAAACTTTTTCCCCCGATCCTAATATATATAATATAATGTTTGTTTGTATTCATCCCTACTTTATTTTCTAGATTCTCTTCTGTCACATGACTTAAACTCTCATTTTCTGTATTGGGTATTCTACATTTTTTCTTCCTCTTTCAACCAATATTTATTCTGATTGCATTCGTTCCCCATTCTAAATCTTATGTCATATCCTTGTTTTTTTCTCAAATATTCTTATATCTTCCTGCCAGTCTTTCCACAGACATCCTTTTATTCTTTCTGCATATTTTGTCCTTCCTATTCTTCTCGAGTGTTCCTCTTTCGTCACATTTTTTCTTTATTATATTATAGTCGATTTTGGGTATAACGACGACGAAGGGACCACTGTAATTTCGTCGTTATATCCGAAAGTCGTTACAGGCAAAGTTAAAGAGATACAGATACGTATGGAGGAGTCATACTTATTCAAAACTTTACTAAAAACAGTCGCTACTCAGAATATCACTTTGTAACTGAACCACTTTAACGTACAGCAGGCTTACCTACCTACTTGGCTAACATCTATAAACAAACGGTAAAGGTCACCACATTTGCTAACCATATGTGTAGATGTAGACAAAAGATAAGAAAGCTCTTTGTGTCTTTCGCAGCCGACTCCGGTCGCTATATCTACAAGGGATTACTACGGATTTGTTACAAATGATTCATTAAAAATAGTCATTACACCCGAACTCGGCGTTACCTCCGAAGTCGCTATAGCCACATGAGTTTTGTACTAAAATATGGTTTAAATTCAAGGGACTTAGATTTAATGTCGCTATAGCAAAATGATCGCTATAACCAAGGTTATAATAAATAAAATCCACTGTACTTATTGCTTTTTATTTAACGCCATTTCCTTCACGCTTTATTTCATTCCTCGTCTTATTTATTTTTCATCCCAAAACCCAAGTTTTTTTTTCCATATTCATTATTATGTCTCCTTGTAAAAGTTTTAACTTTTTTCTCATACCTACTTCCCATGTTTTCCTCCACCATTTCCATTCATCTCCTTACTGTTCTGAGTGTAGAGTCAGGCATACTTCTTTCCAATTTTAACATCCATTTGATGTACTTTTTATAAATATTCTCCACTTAATATCCTTTCCACCCCATAGAAGACAATACGTGTTACTACTATGTTGAACAGAATCATCATTTCCCAGTGGCTTCTGCATTCTTGTCCAATTCCTCATATTTTTACCATTATTGCATTTGCCTTTGCTATTTGGTTATTTACCTATATGTTATTATACTTACTACTTTCTCTTAGCGTATATCGCACGTAATTATATTTTTTTGAATTTTTGTATTGTTAACGGCACTTTTCTCTTCCATTTCTTGTACTTCTTTCCCTGCGTGGGTCGTGCATTTTAAAACATATTGGGTCGCGTAGGTCAGTCAGACCACACTACCAAAAGTAACATGTGCTGTATGTAGTAACACTTATATTAAAGAATTAATAAACGGTAAGTATAAAAAAAAGCCGATCCGACGGGACTTGAACCTTGACGAAACACTGGTACAAACTAGAGTGGGTGGATCGGCTTGCGAGTTTCGATGATTTAGGGAGCCGGACCATAGGTTCAACCATAATGGAGGGGTTCTTAAAGAGAAACCAGACTAAGACAAGTCCCTGAAAGAGGGCAGCAGCTCTTTCAGTACTCAGGGTGGCAGAGATCACGAGGATCGGTATGGCACTCTGATGCACAATACTGCGATGTGGAAGGCAACGGGAAACCACCACATTATGATCCCGAGTAAAACGTTCAACTACTGAAATTAAATGATGGCGTCCTCTGGGGTAAAGCACTCCGGACGTAAACTAGTCCCCCATTCGGATGTCCGGGCGGGGACTACCTCGGGGGATGTCATCAATAAGTGCAATAGGGATAGGTGCAATGTTTCACGAGTCGGAGCGTGGAATGTTAGGTCAATGAGGCAGGTAGGGAAATTAGAAAATTTAAAAATAGAGATGGATAGATTAGAATTAGATATAGTAGGTATAAGTGAAGTCCGTTGGCCCGAAGCTGGAGACTTCTGGAGTGGGGACTTTAGAGTAATACATACAGGATCTGTAGAAGGTAATTCAGGTGTAGGAATTGTAATGCGTAGGAAAGTAGGGCAGAGTGTAGAAAGTTATTTACAAAAAAGCGATAGGATAGTTATGGTTAAATAAAACGGCATTAGAGCAGGTCTACATGCCTACATTATCTTACAGTGATGAAGACGTAGAAGCAGTTTATGCAGATATAGAAGACGTGTTAAGTTTAGTGAAAGGACAGGACAACCTAATAGTTTTAGGAGATTTCAACGCAGTAATAGGTGAAGGTAAAGTGGGTGCAATAGCAGGTTCTTTTGGATTAGGCAATAGAAATGATAGGGGAGATAGGCTGATAGAATTTTGCGATAAACATAACTTAACCGTCGCGAATACTTTATTCAACCATCACGTTAGGAGGCGCTATACGTGGAAGATGCCAGGTGATTTAGGGAGATATCAGTTAGATTACATACTTGTTAGGCAAAGATTGAAAAATCAAGTGAAGGACTGTAGGAGTTATCCAGGAGCAGATATAGATAGCGATCATAATTTAGTAGTTATGAAGACCAATCTTAAATTCAAAATTCTGAAAAAGAGGGCAGGTAGGAGACGTCTCGACTTAGAAAAGCTAAAATGACGAATGACGAATGATATTTAAAAGCATATTTAGCCAAAAATAATAACAAGTGAATTAACTTAACGTTCTACACATATATAAAACTTTTTCTTTGTTTTCTATTGTTAATTTACATACATTTTTGCTTTAAGAAATTGCTAAACATTTTCGTCTAGTACTGTACAATTCTAGCAGATCTCCTAAGACCGCCCATCGAGAGCTCTGCTCGTTCAAGCTTGTTCCAACCATTTCTGTCTTGCTCACGCCTAGTGTGTATTCTTTCTATCTTCGCGCAGATTTCTTCAAGGTCACAATTCTAACAATTGAAATAGACTGTAATATTAGTTATTTCTTCTAATCGAACCTTAAGGAGCCGTATCAGTGTTTTAAGCAAATCGTTTTTGAACTAGGCAACCTTTTTTACAAAATATGTCAAAATAAAAACTGTTAGGGAGGTCTGTTTAGTGCGGCTCCCTTGTGACATTTTATAAAAGTAATATATCATAATTGATGCTATAGCTTGTTTAGATCTACTTATGTATTAATTATACGTATGGCATAGTTACATGAATTTCTTTGACCAGAACGTTAACATTGCACGCTTCTGTTTGTCTGTCTATTACTTGTTCACTAATCCCTATTTTTAAATATTTAATCTACGCCCCTGATAGGAATACTGAAGAATGAGGGCTGCAATNTTGATCAGAGTTATTTTTGACATTAAAGACGTAGTAATGGCTTGTTGTGAAACCTGGACCAAAAAAAATATAATTGCTGGAGCAACTGTCGTCTTAATCTAAGTTACCTTAGTGTTTGATATTACTCTTACTACCCTCATGCTTTCATTACCACCAACATCAACATCAATTTTGATCATTACTTACTACAGGAAGCTAGCGACAACACTGAATGATCGTATTTGCTGATTTACGATTTCTGTTCAAGGATAAGCCTTAAATAATAACGATTTCAAGAATATTATGCTCTTTTACGAACAGACAATAAAAATACACAAATGTATCTCAAGTTTTAAACATGACGATGTTCCCATCGAGTAAAGATTGAGATGGTTGGCTGGATGCAGGTCGGCATTCGAGGTTTTGATGCGCGCTGCGATAAAGCACCAAGAAGGATATTCTCAGAAATTAACTGATCGGAAAGCCGTCATAAAATGGTCTCGGAAGCATTATGAATAATAACTGCTTATTAAGTTAATTAACGCAAACGGCGAAAGATTTTTACCTTTTACACTCAATTGCATCTCGCCCAATAGCAGTTTTATGAACCGGATGAACCAAGTTAGTTGTTTGCTCTCGCAGATCATCCTAAACAGTGGCGGACTAAGCCCGTCAGGGGCCCGGGACGGCAAAGCTGAATTAGGCCCCCCAGTTTTTAGTTTTTTAGATAGTTTTTTTATTTTTTGTAAAGTGTTATATGTGTTTTCGTGCCTTAAATTTACTGAACTCCTTAATAACTTCTGTGAAATCGATTTCTTTTGAAATTTTTCTTTCTATTGAAAGCACGGCTAGATTAACCAGTCGTTCTTGACGCAACAAAAATCAAAAACGCTATTACACTTTTTAATGAAATTACTTTGAGCGAATAATATCGCGTTTATTTCTTTTGAAATTTTTCTTTCTATTGAAAGCACGGCTAGATTAACCAGTCGCTCTTCACGCAACAAAAATCAAAAACACTTTTACACTTTTTAATGAAATTACTTTGAACGAATAATATCGTGTTTATTACTTTACAATTTGAAAAAAGGCTTATCCGTTCGCGAAAATATCAGAACACTAATAAATTATTAAATATCAACGTAACGAAATCTAATATATTTTAAATGAGGCCAATGATTATTTTTCGACGTAAATAGATTGTAGTGAATGTAAATGTAGGCATACAAGAGTGAATTATTTGCACTTCATTCATTAAGAAGTACCCACTACAGAACGGGACTTCCCCCAGCGTATTGGACGCGTTCAGCAAAGTTAAAAGTATATTAGTACCGCGCAAAAAATGTAGATGATTGTAGTATTTTGAACTTGATGAAATTATGAAGGAACTAAGCACATTTTAAAGTCTTGTTTAGGATTTGATCAGGGTAACGCGGAGGCATTTGGGGGCCCTCAAGACAGGAGGCCCGGGGCGGGGCGCCCCTTCCGCCCCCTGTTAGTCCGCCACCGCTAAGGTGTGCACCAGATCACCTTTGCGTACGACATGAAAAAATGTTCCTTCAACTAAAAATTGCCAAAAACCTTACCAACAATTCTATTGGCGAAATTCTGAAAATGAAACCCTTAAATCCTATGAAATAAGTCGTGTTGTATTTTGACTAATAAATTTCGATGTGTGAGACAATTAGCAATGGAAGTAATCTCATTGTAATCCTGGACGAAGCAGGCTTCTAGTTGAGGCAGTGGAATTGCAATAATCACCAAATTCTAACTGATGTTAATCCAGACAGTTTAAACTCTGTAGATCTAAATAAAAACAAGGTTTCGAAAATCTTAGGAATGTGATGGAACTCAGTTGATGGCGCTTTTAGGTACCAAGTTGCTCCTTTAGAGCTATGACAACAAAGCAAAAATCATCATGCAACACGACTGGACGTTAAAGGTTGACTGGGATGATTGTGTGCCCTAGAAAGTTAAATCCTTTTGGAAAACTTCCTATTAAATCTTAACGATCAATTTATTAAAGATTCCCAGATAGGTAATAAGCTACAATAAACATACGGTAGATCTGATCGCATTCAGTGATGCTTCTGTAAATGTACACGGTGCAACTACCCACGCCCGATCCATCGATAGATCAGGAAATTATGCTATTAATTTAATTTGTACCAAATGAAAAGTAAGTCCTCTAAAAGCGATAACGATATCTCGTCTTGAGCTTTGTGCTGCGCTTCTTGGGACGCGATTAATGAAGAAAACTTTAAAATTCCTTAAAATAAACTTTAGAAATAAATATTATTTTACAGACTCGCAAAACGTACCTTATTATATTACTTCCAATTCCAAGACTTTTTTTGCTCGCCAATCGAGTAGCACTGATACAAACAATGACAATATCGAAGGAATGGTTCTATGTTGAAATTAAACAAAATTCTGTCGATATTATTTCTAGAGCAGGGGTGGGCAAATATTTTGATAATCGGGCCACATTGCAGATGAAAATTTGACCTCGAGCCAAACAGTTTTTATTCTAATTTTAAGTATAGTTTTTGCTAAGGATGTCAATTAATGAATTTTAAAACCAACAACGAGTTTGCCCGGCTCTGTACTATAGTTATAAAAAGAAAATGTTATGCTTTCAGGAAATTTCTTTTGTCAGTTAAGTTTATTTTCGCAGAAAGCATGGCACCAATAAAAAATAAATCATATAGTAAGCAAGTCGATCAAACGTTACTTAGAATTGCAACAATAAGTTACAACGGGCAAAAAGCCGCTGTTTTTTTATAACTTTTGAGAAAATTAGTTCAGACTCTTCGAATTGAAAAATATGTTAAGCAAATACATCAGTTT
>NW_020439002.1:250039-254899 GCF_000699045.2 Agrilus planipennis | reverse complement strand
TACATTGATTACCTTGCAAAATGACTAAAGTGAAATTTTTTAGCATCACAAAATAAGTCTGGTGAAAATTTTGTGGTTGATTCTTAACACTGCTTTTAAATGTTCATTACTAATACAGGATCTGAACAGATTTTTATTAAAATTCATTAATGAAAATGTTTGCTCACAAATGTACGTTGATCCAAAAATAACGAACATTTTTTTGGCTAAAGTTTTTAAATTAGAAAATTTATCAGAGTCCAAAGATTTATAAAAGGAGCATATTTCTTCACTTCTATATAAGTCCTTTAAATTATTATTGCACTGTAAGTATGATTTCCAGTTGAAATTCACTTGGTATTTTTTCAATGTCTACAGAAAATGGTTCATGCACAATTGACAACAGATTTTCTATTTTACCAAAATCCGCAAATCTAGAATACTCTTTACTGTTGTTTTTATGTTTTTACTGTTGGAAAATGATCTAATCGTTCGTGTGATAGTTGTTTCTTAAATAAATTAAGTTTTAACTGAAATGCCTTTACATTCGTGAATAAGTTGTATGCATATTTATTATTTCCCTGCAACGCTTCGTTGAGGACATTTAAATGTGTAATTATATCGAGTGCAAAAGCAAAATCACAAAGTCAGTTATGGTCTTTAAGTTCTGGAAAATCGGATATGTTTTTCATCTATAAAAATAATTTTATTTCATTTTTCAATTCCCATATCCGACGCAGAACTTTTCCCAAACTTAGCCAACGAATGTGGCTGTGTTAAAGGACATCTGTATACTCGGAATCGAGATCCTGGAGGAAGCTAGTAAATTGTCTATGATTCAAATCCCTTGATCGAATAAAATTAACTAACTTAACAATACGAGATGTAACATGTTCAACCTGTAGCACGTTTTTACATAAAGCCTGCTGATGTAAAATACAGTGAATTGTAATTAGTTCCTTATCACTTTCCTCACTAATTTTGTCCTTCATTTTCTTCAGAACTCTCGAATGTTTGCCGGTTAAACTTGGTGCTCCATCAAGAGTCACACTCACGAGTTTATTCTATGGTAATTTATATTTGATTAAGCAATTCTCTACTTGTTCAAAAATATCATTTCCAGTTGTTTGATCCTTCATAGATTCCATTGATAAAAGTTCGTCGATTATGTCAAAATCAGCGGTACATGCTCTTATAAAAATGAATAATTGAGCTGTATCCTTCAGATCTGTACCTACCATCATCGAGAGCTATTGAATACCATGTTATTGATTGTAGTTTTGCCAACAGTTGCATATTCAGATCATCACCAATACATTCAATTCTACCTGTTATTGTCCGTCGAAATAAACTTACATTCTGTAATTTATTTTTAATACTCGGACTTACAATATCAGCAGCTGCAATCATGCATTCCTTAATATATTCACCATCAGAAAATGGTTTATTTTTCTTTGCAATTATATGGACAATCACATAACTCGCTTTTGTAGCATCTTCTTCTTCCTTAGTCATCCGCGTAAATGTATTTTGTTGCAAGGATAAATTCTGAGCTAATTTATCTGCTGCTTTCGATCGAGCTTCCGAATTTAATTCTGAGTTATATACTTTATGTTTGGAATTGAAATGTCTTTTAATATTATATTCTTTTAACCCTGCAACACTATCGTGGCAGATAAGACAAATAGCTTTATTGTTAACGTTAGTAAAAAAGTATTTTGTTTTTCATTCTTTCTTGAAAACACGTTTTTCCACATCGACCTTTCTTCTCTTATTCATTTTGGATGTATTATTTATTGTATATTTTTTTAAATAATTATAATAATTAATTCTCTTTTATTAGTATGTAATTACGACCTTTTCAACACGAATCAGAAACAACACTTTAATTTGATAAACAGTCAAAAGGCAGTTGTGTTTTGAAGATCAAAGTTTTAATATAGATATGTTAACGTGACAAAACCAACGAACAAAGTGATAAGCAAAACTAACTTACTATAGTTATAAAAAGAAAATGTTATGCTTTCAGGAAATTTCTTTTGTCAGTTAAGTTTATTTTCGCAGAAAGCATGGCACCAATAAAAAAAAATCATATAGTAAGGAAGTCGATCAAACGTTACTTGGAATTGCAACAATAAGTTACAACGGGCAAAAAGCCGCTGTTTTTTTATAACTTTTGAGAAAATTAGTTCAGACTCTTCGAATTGAAAAATATGTTAAGCAAATACATCAGTTTCAGTTTCATTATTTCTTTAGTGTTTTACGATGCATGCACCCTCAGTAGATCTATATCTGCTTTTATTTCGTTTAATTTTCGGCGAATTTATTGCGGAAAGATATTTCTCCAAATTAAAATTAATATAAAATAACTTGCGTTCTACCATATCGCAGGAGAAAATGGCGGCTTTAGATTTAAGTTATTTTGTTTATTCATGCAATAATGTGATATAATAAGTATAATAACTAATAAAATTGTGCGACTATTATACATACTGTAATTGTTCAATTATCATAATTATATTTTCGAATAGGAGGCGCTGAAAAGAGCGGTTGTCCAAGAGAAAATTTTGGCTCCCACCGGCCCTGATAATGTGTATAAGTATTGCTGAATATTTTATCTAAAATTTTTTATGCACCAATTTATGTTAGACAAAAACTAATATTTGTGTTTTTAATAATAATATATACAATGNATAACTCGCTTTTGTAGCATCTTCTTCTTCCTTAGTCATCCGCGTAAATGTATTTTGTTGCAAGGATAAATTCTGAGCTAATTTATCTGCTGCTTTCGATCGAGCTTCCGAATTTAATTCTGAGTTATATACTTTATGTTTGGAATTGAAATGTCTTTTAATATTATATTCTTTTATCGTGGCAGATAAGACAAATAGCTTTATTGTTAACGTTAGTAAAAAAGTATTTTGTTTTCTATTCTTTGTTGAAAACACGTTTTTCCACATCGACCTTTCTTATCTTATTCATTTTGGATGTATTATTTATTGTATATTGTTTTAAATAATTGTAATAATTAATTCTCTTTTATTAGTATGTAATTACGACCTTTTCAACACGAATCAGAAACAACACTTTAATTTGATAAACAGTCAAAAGGAAGTTGTGTTTTGATGATGAAGTTTTAATATAGATATGTTAACGTGACAAAACCAACGACCAAAGTGATAAGCAAAACTAACTTACTATAGTTATAAAAAGAAAATGTTATGCTTTCAGGAAATTTCTTTTGTCAGTTAAGTTTATTTTCGCAGAAAGCATGGCACCAATAAAAAATAAATCATATAGTAAGCAAGTCGATCAAACGTTACTTGGAATTGCAACAATAAGTTACAACGGGCAAAAAGCCGATCTTTTTTTATGAGTTTTGAGAAAATTTGTTCAGACTCTTCGAATTAAAAAATATGTTAAGCAAATACATCAGTTTCAGTTTCATTATTTCTTTAGTGTTTCACGATGCATGCACCCTCAGTAGATCTATATCTGCTTTTATTTCGTTTAATTTTCGGCGAATTTATTGCGGAAAGATATTTCTCCAAATTAAAATTAATATAAAATAACTTGCGTTCTACTTTATCGAGAAAATGGCGGCTTTAGATTTAAGTTATTTTGTTTATTCATGCAATAATGTGATATAATAAGTATAATAACTAATAGGAGGCGCTGAAAAGAGCGGTTGTCCAAGAGAAAATTTTGGCTCCGACCGGCCCTGATAATGTGTATAAGTATTGCTTAATATTTTATCTACAATTTTTTATGCACCAATTTATGTAGGACAGGTAGACACATGAGTGATCCTATAAGGGTTCCGGTTTTCATTCGAATGTAGGGAACCCTAAAAAGTAACAAGGTACTACTTTTTGTATCTAAACCTCAGTTCCTAGGAAACTATCCCACCCTCTCATTATCGGAACATGTTACCGTAAAATTTATCTGTTTTCAGTGCCTTAGTCTTAGATTATTTGTTAACGTTTTATGTCAGTTTTTAATATTATTTTTTATTTTATCAATTGGTTCTTTTCTATTAATACTTATATACTTGTATTGAATAATTACTTATTTATGTATGAGGTCGCTAACTGAATGCTATCAACTTATATTAATATTAATACCACTGATACAGACTTAGGAGTATGAGTTTGTGATACCATAAATCGACATGGTACGTAGTCGGTACCTTACTTACGTACCATCAAGATCAAACGCGTCATTGCAGAGTTAAGGCAACGAATATAAAATGACTACAATTAATCTGATAGTGTACTGTAATAAGCAACGAGCAACGTTTAATCCCTTTATCTTGCTATTAGCTATTAGTAAATAATTGATAATTTTTAGCCTTCGTACGTATTATTAGTTGAGTAGGTAGACTAGTCACTAGTATAGGTACATATAGTGAAAGTTAGTTTCTTGTTGTACGTAAATATCAAACACTTTCAAAGTATTAATGACGTTCACAATATGACGTTAATTAGACAATGACGTAGACCAATTGGTAAAGGAAATGTATTTTGTATTTTGGACTTGCGGGTCTTTATTGTTGCCGCAAAAGTAAAAAAGTGGCAAGGAGAGATTAGGGCTTTAAGTAAAATGAGGCCAGGGTTTAGAATTTAAAGAGAGGCCCTTCCTTTAACAACTGCCTCAAATAATTTTATTGAAAATATAACAATTGACGGGATTTTTTAATCTGTACATTGAAAACGCGATCAATATCATTAAAGACAATACATGTGTAGGGATAGATATACGAGGGTAGATTGATAAGTTTCCGGCCTAACCAAGAGATGACGCCACTAGGCCTACCTTGAGGTGACATTCTATAGTACCATCCTTGGATAGCTTGTAGCTATAGTTTCAGCCCGATCTCCT
>NW_020439002.1:236510-247999 GCF_000699045.2 Agrilus planipennis | reverse complement strand
GTATAAGTATTGCTTAATATTTTATCTAAAATTTTTTGTGCACCAATTTATGTTAGACAAAAACTAATATTTGTGTTTTTAATAATAATATATACAATGCTTCACGGGCCAGAAAAAGTTCTACCGCGGGCCGTCATTTGCCCAGGCCTGCTCTAAAGTATTCTAACCTGCTCAATCCAATCTTATCCCTGAAGAAGAAGCAGAACTTCTGAAAGACATACACATCCAATCTGACAATACTAACATCGAAGCAGTGACAGTTAAAGAAACAGTACATAATAAAACACCTGCAAAATAAAAAAGCTCCTGGATACTATAGCATAAACGGTAAACTACATAGACAGTTACCACATTTCCGCAGTTTTTTATATGATCAGCAAGAAAAGGATCAAATTCACTAATCAATTCTAAGCATCCCAAATAATTCCCATTATTTTGAGACCCCAATATCTCACTATCACCACGAAAAGCAAGACCTCTTGAAGCAAAAAATTTCACTACTGCAACAATTCTTCTAAGTACATTCAACTCGTCCAGTATATTTGCTTCTTGCGACATAATTAATCATGTATTACCTGTGCTGTAAACTGTTCTCATGATTCATTACTAAGTTACTAATATGCTTCCAGTCTTTATATGCATTTGGAGAACTCAAATTATGTCCAGTACCAGCACTCGTATTAAAATGAAGACCGCAATAACAGTACACAGATTTCTTCGACAGTGAATAAAGGAGCCATTTTCTTTCTATAGACTCCCCATTCATCAATTTACGAGTGAATATATTTTTAGTCAAGTGTCTAATTTTTGTTTTACCACTTAAATCTGGAAAACTTGTAGAAGATTCGGAAAAGTCACAATTCTTATTTTGGAAAACTCTGGCCCTTTCCGAATCCAAATATCGCGTACTTCTTCCGTTAAAATTTCATCACGGTACGTACCAGGATCAGGACCTGGAGATACATTCTCCAAGCTTGCAGCTATTAACTCACAGTAGCTTGATGTGGAGGGTTCAGCGTCTGATGTGTGTTTGTCATTTTCTTCACACATAAGCTCTTTTTCCTGTTGATATTTAGAAGTATTTTGATTTTGAGGTGATGGGGATGAAGAATCAGTCCCATTAGTCCGTTTGTTTGTTTCTTCAACCATAAAAAATGAAGTCAGCTTGGGAAGCTTTTCGGTTACTTCTTTTTTAGCTACAACTCTTTTTCTTTTTTGTGAACTACTTAAATATGTTCTTTTCGACATAATGAAATTATTTGTTAACGAAACGATCACGTCAAAGTTATAACTTCTATTGTCTTACTTAATTTTTATAAAACAATACTAAATTACGCCAATTTGCACGACTTGAAGTTTCACATATCATTTGGGGATTCCCCAGCCATAGACAACATCGACATCTGTTTTGATGAGTAAACGTTATAGGTACAAGATCGACTTTGGAATCGAAGTGGTTTGTATAGATGATCGCTAGATGTTGTTGCAGTGTAATTAATTAGGGTGCATTCTGCATTCAGAAAAAAAGAGTAATGTAAGCAAATAATATCGGTCATCCGGGGCCCTCGTGAGGACGGGGGCCCTGGGCAAGGGCCTCGTGTGCCCTTATGGTAAAGACGGTACTGTTTATTACCCTAAATGCCTAAATAATTCGTTTTTAGGCATCCCCATAAAGGGAATTACTGTTATGTCCGTTATAATTTGTATCTTCTGCGGTCGCCTTTTTATTTATTTTTTATTTTGTTCACAACCCCATTCTCCTTTGTCAATTTAATAACGACCAAGAACCAATTTAATTAAATGGTTTACTTTTTAGCGATTACCCTTTCCTAGGTTTTAGTGTTTAAGTGAATTTGTTGTTAGGTAAGTTTAAGTGTACTATTTCTTCTTCCAATTGAGGAATCTACTATGTGGTAAAATGTGTATTGTGGTACAATAAATATTGTACTTTACTTAGTGTTTGTTTTTCTTTATTCATGCATTCACTTTTAGTTTCTGAATTTTAAAATTAATTAAAAAAAAAAGAAAAAAACTTACGAAAGATTGGAATTCAAATTCATGCATATATTCAATTGGCAGTCGTATAGGTATGCTTTTTACTGTTTATTAGTCTATAACAATAATAAAAATACAGATATAAGTAAACAATCGCGAAAGACTGAAATCTCACAATATTCAAATTTATTTGAAGGAAAATACAATTTTAAACGAGTCCGTTTTATTTATTATTTCACGAATACACGTTATATAAATAACAAACACATTAATTAAATTGGACATTAAAATTGTTATTCTACAGAATAGGAATTAAAAAAAAATAAGATTACGTAATGTGTGAGTAGAATAAGCCTTAACGTCAACGTTTAATTAAAAAAAATGTACAACAATTACAAATATCTGCTTTACTGTAATACTTTCGATCAGTTCGCAATTTGGGTTCGTCTTTTTAGTATTTGAAAGCATACAAATAAGTGCTTACATTAACTATTATTTTTATAAGATTAAATTTTACAATTATGATAAAAGATCACTTCGTAAATTGTAATTTAAACAGTTTACGGAATTTCTTGTTGAAGCTTCATAATTTTTACTGGAAGAAGGTTGACCATTTCTTTACATACGCTTAATTCGGCAGAAATAGCTTGTCCTACTTCAGGATTTGCTTCACAATAATCAATCACTTTTTTATAAAACTCGTTACTTTTATTTATGTTTTCTAGGCCCACCTTCTTGTCTAATGTAATAAATCGACTCCATAGAGCTGCGATGTGAAACAGTGCTTGTAAGAACGGTTTCTGTAAATCTTTATCTACACATTTGGATAAATCTTGACTTGTTACTTCTTTAAATGAATCTGTAAACGACGTATAATGTTGTATACTTTTTTCGACAAGATGATTTATTTTGTTTAAAGCGTGAGCAGAAGGTCGTCCTTTACACTCTCTAATTTTTTCCATTTTTATATCTAAAATTCCACAGTATATCTCACCCAATTCAAACCACATTTGCCTGAAAAATAATTTGTTTATTATATTTTTGCTAAATTTAACCTTAAGTCTCACTTTCCACGATCGCACAGAAAATGGGTAGGTACATAATGCAAAGTCAAATCAATAAAAACATTAATAATGACAACAGATAATGGTTGCCTTCTAGGACTAGTATTCGTGGATGAAAATGGTAAGGTAAATATTAAGAATTGGAGTTCCAATCATCACGTCAAAAAATTCTAATATAGGAGAGAGAATAAGTGGGAAGCATGGGGTTGAGCTTGTAGAAAACAATAGGAGCGTTTTAGTTGGTGCGGACACGTGAAGGAGCAGCTGGTCGGAGTGGGATACTGGGATGGAGCGGGCTACGGATAACCTTGTAGAAAAATAAACCAACACATTAGTTCATGATGTCTTATTCTTACGTAACCATAGGATCCTAAGCAATGGAGTCAATTTTTAGTCTTTTATTAAATGAGTATAAACCAAACTAACTAAAGATGACTTCAACTACGCAACATATTTGATTACAAAAAAAAGTCGCAATAGAAAGTACGGAAATTAACAAATATAAAAACCAAAATGAGTTTAGTAACGGCCAACTGAAATTAAACAAACATATTTGCTAAACCATTTGTCAAATTCTCTTCCTCCCACTTAATTAATAAATTATTTATGTGTCTGTATATAAAAAATCGAATTAGCTTAAATTTAAGTCAATGATAAATTGTAAAGAAACGACAAGGTGGTGAAATGTGTATCTTTCTAAAGTCAAGGTGAAACGGTGGCGTAGCCGCGGTGGGGAAATTTAGGGAGCTGAAATCCCCCATCGGCTAAAAATTCTTTTTTAATTATTTAATAAGAATTAGCAAAATGAAGTATCAAGTAGTAGCGCAAGGCAGGAGGGACATAATCTAAAAAACTCTGAAGATATTATAAATACTTTCATGTCTCGATAAGAGGGTCTTCCAAAAAAATAAAGGTGTTGATGTTACAACACTTAGCGACGGCATCACTTAAACTCACACACAGTTTAACCATGGCGTTGGCACCAGGGTGAGAAACCCGATGGACTACACCAAAGACTGTTTTATGAAAGTCATTGGTAAGAAATGGGTGAGCTGTTGTGGTGAGCAGGTCGCAGATGACGGCTGTTGAGGTGTTAGGCAGGTTTACTAGCTTTAGCTGTAACTCTGAAGGTTTGTTTAGGTATTGCCGAAGCACCTTGTCTTCTTTCTGGGCTTTCGCTAGTTCGTTGTAATTCAGAAGTGGATTTTTAGTTTCCTTGATCCACAACAAAGCATCCGCTACTACGTTCTCTTCACAAGAGATATGTCGAATGTCAGTAGTAAATTCGCTAATAACTAACGTGGTGAGAACTGCTGGTTTTTCTTCAGGAAAGCATACGTTATAAGTTTGTGATCTGTGAATGATAGACTTTCAAGCATATGCGTGAAGTGCTTCACTGCTTAATAAAAAGCGAGGAGTTCTCAGTCGTACGCTCCTTACTTAGTTTCTGCTGGATTCAATTTCTTGAAGAAGTCCAAGGGCTTCCAGTAGTTATTCACTTGCTGTTTGAGATCTAGCAGTCTTTGGTGTTTAACGTCAACCAGGAGTTCAGTGTATTAAAAAATTGACACCGATGATGGGGTTGGTAACGTCAGCTACCACAAACCTCCAGGTGAAATTCCGTCGCAGTCCAAGGTTTAGTGGTCGTGGTTCTATATGCAGCCATTCGCCGTGGAAAGTTGGAACGTAACTTATATATGGGATATGGGTAGATATACAGAACGGCACCGATGTCGTCGAGGAACTTAGTGTTGGTTATTGCAATTATGTAGTAAAGTAGAACGTATACGGGTATTAATTTTATCTCGACATTTTTACCTGGGCAAATGTGTATAAGTGTTTTGAGCAAACACAAAAGAAAATCGATTCCGTCAGTATAAGATTCATCTGGTGCAAGTGCCTAATGAAGATGACCGTCTTATGCAATATTGTGAGATGTATGGACAATCCTAATTTTTTAAATTTGATATGCTTCTGAAACGTTTTAAGAATAGGACAACCACATATTTCTTTTATAGGAAAAGTACTTTTGGTTTAATAAATTTGATAATTCTTTAGGTGTTGCTGAAGCTACAAGAGATCATCGTAGCCATCATGTGAAAGGTCATCTATTGTATACATTTTCTTAATTATACTGAATACACATTCCAGAAAAAATCGATTACTTTATTTTTAAAACCTTATATCAGTAGAAAGGGCTTTTAATTTGGCATCGACATTTGCGTCTGTTTATCACAGTCATTGGGCTGTTTGTGTTGTTAACATTAATGCTAGAATTCGGTCGTCCCTATGAGAAAAGATTAATCCTAAAGGGTAATCAACAATTCTTTCATAAGCAACATGTTACAATGATAATAACGTTTAAAAGTCTAACAACAAAACAATACTATTTCTTGGAGGTGATTGAAAGGAGAAGCTTTAATTTTTCTTTTAGAATATCTTCTCTAAGGTTTTCCAGTCGATGTTTTTTTTAAAAGTAAGTTTTCTTGATTCAGGTCGTGCATCTTTAGAGGATTTATTGGTATTTTCTCAGTTTCTTTTTCTTCTTCGATGCAACAGTCTTGAGATTAGAATACTGGTCATGGTCAAATTGGTGATGTTGCTGAGATTCTTTTGTGACTTGATTTTGAATTCACTGGATGTATATTCAGAGCAAAGAGACTCCCCTCCAGACGTAGGATACTAGTAGTTGAAAGCGTGACTTGTTGTATCGTCATTTTCCGGCATTTGTAAGTGAAGGTTGCAGATTTAGAAAATAAGAGTAACTATTGTTAATTATCCAGAGGTTGAAGATAATTGTCCTCGAGCGGGGTTACCAGGATATCGCAGGATATCTTATATTGTAGTGATTTTGAATATTGTTTTTAAATGGGATATAAAATAGTTTAAGAGTACTGAATGTACTTTTATCGACCAGTGAAAATTTTAACAAAGCAATTAGCTTTCTTTTACTTTATGGAAAAACTTGTTTTAATTAATTGTTGATATTTGAGGATATCTTTCGAGTTCGAATAAAAGGCGAAAAACAATGAGTTTGCTTGTTGTGAAATTTGTATTAATTTAATATCCTTAGGAATTTCAAGAGGTAACAGATTTTCTTTACCACAGTATAGAGCATATAAGCATGCATTTGGTTAATAAACAGTGCTCTTCAATGACTTCGGCTAGTGCAAAGGAGGCACTGAATAGTTTCATTTATATTTCGTTCTTTCTTTATATTAATGTTGTTAAAATTTATGTGATTTACAACTTTTTATTTGCTCGTCAATTTGTTTTTCGTTTGACACAAGGTTATATGGTTTCATTAAAATATCGTACTTATTGAAAAAGAGATAATGGTATTTGTTTCTTGTATGATGTCGAGAGTATTTTTGTTAGATTCTTGATTGTTGTGTTAATTTATTCATTCTCATTAGAATCCATAACGCTAAAAAGATAATATAATACTGAGCCAACGAAATTTATCCATCTTAGCTTAGTTCGGGTTTTAACAGCATCAGAAAAATATGGTTATAGAATGCCAAGGAGTTTTTCTACGTCTTTAATTTGCTATGTTAATAATGTACTATGTATGAAGTTAGTATCTTGGTTATCTTTGGCGAGAAAGTTTTTATATTGTATATTTTCTTGAGATAAGCCGATAATTTTGTCTTTGTTTCGCATAGACGTGATTTATCTTGTATGTGTGCTGTGAAGTAAGAATCCACTAGATTGAATACGTTTCCAAGTTTTAGGGTGTAGAGTCTGTATTTGTGTGATGTTTATAATCAAGAATGAAATAACCGCGGGTTCCTGAACTTTAAATATATCAGGGTAATAACATTTTGCAATCCAATGACAATTAAGTATGCAAACCGTCTTCGTAAATTTGAACCTACAATTCGTTTGAATACGGGCATATATCTAGTTGACTAGCTTGATTCCTATACATACATATAGGGTCAATTGAAAAGTCCCCGGCCTGACACATAGATGGCGGCACCAGAACTAAATCCATATGATTTTCAGTTAGTCCTAACCTTCAAAAGACGCGTCTATAAATTTGACGGCTGTCGGATCATTAGTTTGTGAATTATAGCATTTTTAGTGAAGCAACTTTTGTTATTGTGAAAAAAATGGATAAAAAGGAATTTCGCGTGTTGATAAAATATTGCTTTTTGAAGGGAAAAAATACAGTTGAAGCAAAAACTTGGCTTGATAACGAATTTCCGGACACTGCCCCAGGAAAATCAACCATCAAGGATTGGTATGTTAAGTTTAGACGTGGTGAAATGAGCACCGAAGACGGTGAACGCAGTGGACGCCCAAAAGAGGCTGTTACGCACGAAAACATTAAAAAAATCCACAAAATGATTTTGAATGACCGTAAATTGAATTTGAATGAAATAGCAGACACTCTACAGATATCAACGGAAAGTATAAATCACATCATTCACGAATATTTGGGTATGAGAAAGCTCTGTGCAAGGTGGGTGCCGCGCGAGCTCACTTTTGACCAAAAACAACGACGAGTTGATGATTCAGAGCAGTGTTTGAAGATGATCACGCGTAATAAACCCGAGTTTTTGCGTCGATATGTGACAATGGATGAAACATGGCTCCATCATTTCACTCCGAAGTCCAATCGACAGTCATCGGAGTGGACTGCACACGATGAACCCGCTCCAAAGCGTGCAAAAACGCAACAGTCGGCTGGCAAGGTTATGGCGTCTGTATTTTGGGATGCGCGTGGAATAATTTTCATTGACTACCTTGAAAAAGGAAGGACCATCAACAGCGACTATTACATAGCGTTATTGGACCGTTTGAAGGACGAAATCGCCGAGAAACGACCGCATTTGCAGAAAAAGAAAGTCCTGCTTCACCAAGACAATGCACCGTCTCACAAGTCAGTGAAAACGATGGCAAAAATTCATGAATTGGGCTTCGAATTGCTTCCGCATCCACCGTATTCTCCAGATCTGGCCCCCAGCGACTACTTCCTGTTCTCAGATCTCAAAAGAATGCTCGTTGGGAAAAAATTTTCGTCGAATGAAGAGGTGATCGCCGAAACTGAGGCTTATTTTGAAGCAAAGGACAAATAGTGCTACAAAAATGGTATCGAAAAGTTGGAGGATCGCTATAATCAGTGTATCACCCTTGAAGGGAATTATGTTGAATAAAAAAAACGAATTTTGCAAAAAAAATGTGTTTTACTATTTTAGGCTGGGGACTTTTCAATTGACCTGTTACAATCTTCTGATCGGCCAGTTCTTTGTTTATTTCCCAGGCAGCGGGCCAAATGTACTTCGAAGTGAAAAATAAATTCGTACTTTTCATAGTGTTGAAATTGACCACCGTTAGCTTCAATGCAAAAATGACGGCGGCGGATCGTGTTTTGTCGAATTTTGTTCCAGATACCAGGAGTGCCATTAATTGTACGAAAAGCTTTGGTAATGCCCATTCGCAATTTATTCACCATGGCAATAGGCGACGCGTATATTTCTTTAATTTAATTCTTTTACATGACCTTACAAGACAGACTACAGACTACCCACCGTCAAGGAAACATACTGTTCAAATACTCTCGTGCTTAATGTGTATTGTACGGAGGTTCACCATCACATTGATGACCGTAAAAAAGCTAGAATTATGACCATGGGCTATCGCGAATTTTCAGTTGTTAAACAAATGCTCAATTAGAATCAGTAATTGCTCAACCTGTAAAATTAAGCTTTGTTAGCTAATTTGCAATTAAAAAAGAAGACTACGGTTTCAAATTTCACAGTAAATTTTAAAAAATAATTGCTATCACAAAATTATTCACAAGCTATTTAATAATGCTCACTCGTTATATATGCAAAAAATTAAATAATTAATAAATTATAATAAAATACAAAAGTACTCTAGGTCAACTATTGAAGTATGACGCTACTATGGAGCTTTAGTTACGTAGATTTATGACAGATTGGTACTTCCTTAATACTTTTGCCCGATATGTTGGAATAATGTCACGAGGTTAAGTTACGTTACTTGAGGTGAGGTTAGGTTAGGTTGCAACCTTTTTTCAAAGCATAATTATTTTAATTATAATGTTCAAATTTACGCTACGTTTAGCAAAGATGGTTGAACACGTTGGACACAATTCTACCCTCGTTGATATTATTTCAACATATCATTGAATACTTTTGGGTTTTATTATAATTTATTACTTATTTTTAAACGAGTGAATATTATTAAATAGCCCGTGAGCAATTTTGTGATAGCAATTATTTTTCAAAATAGCAGTCTTCTTCATTAATTGAAATAGTAAGATAACAGAGTTCATTTTATAAGTTGAGCAATTACTGATTCAAATTGAGTATTTAATGAGCATTTCTTTGACAACAAAAAATTCGCGACAGCTCATGGTTATAATTCTAGCTTCTTTACGGTCCGTACAGGTACTGCTTGCGAAGGTATTTGTTGGTGTAATGTAATTCGGCGAATGTTAAAATGGGGTTTTCTTCAATAAACTTTACGATCGCATCTTCTCTTTCATAATCATAATTAAGTTACTTCCCACACCTTATAGTCCTCACAACAACACTCCCGTTATCACGTAAACATTGTACTACACGCATTGTTAAACCGATCAGGCCACCCCTTCCGATAAAGCCGCCATGCCGCGAGTGCATTTTCTTAGGCTGCACCGAAACTCAACACCATATCTGTTATTTACAAGAACGTTCGACAATTTTCATCACTTTTAAATATTATACAATTTCTTAAATAAATAAGAACATTACAATAATAAGTAAGCTAATTAAAATTCTGTATTAAAAGTTTATCGTATCCGCCGAAATCGAAACAATAAATTTAAACTTCTTAATTAAATAAATAAATCTATTGGAAAGTAGGATACAAGCTATTTTAATTAATGAATTAATTAAAATTAATAAAATTATTAATTTCCAATCCGCTTTAGTCAAGCAATTTATAACTGAGTAATTTCAATGTAATTTCGTTAATAAGCAAAGATTTTGATTTTACAAATCGACGCACAAATTTTGTTTAGATACGATCTTTTTATAATATCCTCTTCACTTTTAACAAAACATAAATAGTACTTTTACACCACTTTAAATAAACTGAAGAATAACTAATAATACCAAATGGAGAACTAACATGTGATTCCGACTACCTGAATTTTTGTACAATCGGTACTTATTACTCATTCATATCATTTGCACACTGGAACTATCTGGAATTTGCCAAGGCCTGGCATCAGGACTATTATAATTTTTGATTTTTTTTCAAATGTCAAAGTTGCTATAACATTTTATGTTTTAAATGTCACAAGGAACCTACTATTACATAGTATTCATAAATTTTTATTTAGGTCACTGGTACAAAGTTGATATATCTAAATTGTTTATTTAAAACTGCATGCTAGCATCTACTTACTTACTGTAGGTCAATAAGTGGCCGTTTAGATAGCGGCATTAAGAGAGGCGCATTATCCGTATGGAAAACTAGGCATGTTCCTAGAGTGCGAGATTACAGAGGGGCTTGATTGCGAAATTTTTGAAAAATAACAAAAAAACAATTGTGTCAGTAAGTACCTATGCACCTTCTTACACGATATAAAAAGATTTTTTTAATTCTATAGAGGCGTACAGATTTCGAAGCATGCTCTGCCTTCTTGATTATTCCTACAACACCTGATCTATACAAACGTATGTACCTATACCGTAGTATAAAA
The DNA here is from genome assembly GCF_000699045.2 of Agrilus planipennis. Lineage (NCBI taxonomy): Eukaryota > Metazoa > Arthropoda > Insecta > Coleoptera > Buprestidae > Agrilus > Agrilus planipennis. Next base: position 237,217 of record NW_020439002.1, on the reverse strand, counting down.
CAAAGTCGTTTCCCGCTTTCCGTCCCAATGTACGCTTAGATCTTCTAAACTATTTTGATGCTGTTTTCACTATTATTCAGATAATTTCTTCCAGGTGGTTAACAGGCACAAGGTGTCTTACGGCAGAGTTAGAATTTTCAAATAAAATTTAAAAAAAGTCGCTCATTTTAAAAAAAATATTTTTATTAAAAGGTAATTAGCAATAATACTGATTTCATTATTTGAAAATTATATCTTCTAGATGTCCTCCACTTCGTTGCACGCACTCATGGAATCTGTCCATAGTATTTTGTATAACATGCCGGAGCATAGCAGGCTCAATTTCGCTTACGGCGAATGTTTTTTTTAACCCAGCGATATACCTTGGAGTATTGGCGTAAACCTTACTCCTTAAGATACACCCACAGGAAAAATCCCATGGGGATTAAATCGGGTGATCGTGGAGGTCATGCATCCTATTGAAACCACGTCCGTATACTTGTAGCAGTACGTTCTCGAACCATTTGTCGGTATGCATCAACAGTAACTGCTGTCGAATTTAAAAAAATACGACCCGATTGGCTGAAAGAGCACACCACACTGTTACTTTTGGTCTATGCAGTGGTGTTAGATGTTTTTGCCTGGAATGGATAGGTGACCCTAAGGGATAATTCTGTTTACTTATTCACATATCCATTCAAATGGAAATGTGCTACATCACTCCAAAA
>NW_020439002.1:230346-232524 GCF_000699045.2 Agrilus planipennis | reverse complement strand
TCGTTTATTATGACTCCGCCTATATTGACCAACCGTTTAATATGAAGTAATTGTAATGTTAAGTTTGGTTTTCATATTAAATTCTCTATAGGAAAGTTTGAATTAATAATAACATTTTCGCTCATTCTTCTGACCCTTCTTATGTATATTGATATTACAATTCATCGTTCTTTTTCTTTTTCTGTTAATAAATATATACAATTTGTAGTTTTTCTCTCTATTAAACTAAATAATTAACTAAAATAGAAAGTTGTTTATTTTCTAAGACTATGCTTTGTATGACGCCCGTTTAGTATGACGCGTTTGTCATTTCCCTTCGATGTCATTATAAGCAGATTGTACTGTACGTTTAAATCTCAAATTTTCGCAAATGTGCTTAAATGTATTGAGAAGCGGCGTAGATTTCCTTTGATCTTGCCATTCGATCTGTTGAACTCTGTTGCATAATCAAGCAATTTATAACTGAGTAATTTCAATGTAATTTCGTTAATAAGCAAAGATTTTGATTTTACAAATCGACGCACAAATTTTGTTTAGATACGATCTTTTTATAATATCCTCTTCACTTTTAACAAAACATAAATAGTACTTTTACACCACTTTAAATAAACTGAAGAATAACTAATAATACCAAATGGAGAACTAACATGTGATTCCGACTACCTGAATTTTTGTACAATCGGTACTTATTACTCATTCATATCATTTGCACACTGGAACTATCTGGAATTTGCCAAGGCCTGGCATCAGGACTATTATAATTTTTGATTTTTTTTCAAATGTCAAAGTTGCTATAACATTTTATGTTTTAAATGTCACAAGGAACCTACTATTACATAGTATTCATAAATTTTTATTTAGGTCACTGGTACAAAGTTGATATATCTAAATTGTTTATTTAAAACTGCATGCTAGCATCTACTTACTTACTGTAGGTCAATAAGTGGCCGTTTAGATAGCGGCATTAAGAGAGGCGCATTATCCGTATGGAAAACTAGGCATGTTCCTAGAGTGCGAGATTACAGAGGGGCTTGATTGCGAAATTTTTGAAAAATAACAAAAAAACAATTGTGTCAGTAAGTACCTATGCACCTTCTTACACGATATAAAAAGATTTTTTTAATTCTATAGAGGCGTACAGATTTCGAAGCATGCTCTGCCTTCTTGATTATTCCTACAACACCTGATCTATACAAACGTATGTACCTATACCGTAGTATAAAACAAAGTCGTTTCCCGCTTTCCGTCCCAATGTACGCTTAGATCTTCTAAACTATTTTGATGCTGTTTTCACTATTATTCAGATAATTTCTTCCAGGTGGTTAACAGGCACAAGGTGTCTTACGGCAGAGTTAGAATTTTCAAATAAAATTTAAAAAAANAAGGACAAATCGTACTACAAAAATGGTATCGAAAAGTTGGAGGATCGCTATAATCAGTGTATCACCCTTGAAGGGAATTATGTTGAATAAAAAAAACGAATTTTGCAAAAAAAATGTGTTTTACTATTTTAGGCTGGGGACTTTTCAATTGACCTGTTACAATCTTCTGATCGGCCAGTTCTTTGTTTATTTCCCAGGCAGCGGGCCAAATGTACTTCGAAGTGAAAAATAAATTCGTACTTTTCATAGTGTTGAAATTGACCACCGTTAGCTTCAATGCAAAAATGACGGCGGCGGATCGTGTTTTGTCGAATTTTGTTCCAGATACCAGGAGTGCCATTAATTGTACGAAAAGCTTTGGTAATGCCCATTCGCAATTTATTCACCATGGCAATAGGCGACGCGTATATTTCTTTAATTTAATTCTTTTACATGACCTTACAAGACAGACTACAGACTACCCACCGTCAAGGAAACATACTGTTCAAATACTCTCGTGCTTAATGTGTATTGTACGGAGGTTCACCATCACATTGATGACCGTAAAAAAGCTAGAATTATGACCATGGGCTATCGCGAATTTTCAGTTGTTAAACAAATGCTCAATTAGAATCAGTAATTGCTCAACCTGTAAAATTAAGCTTTGTTAGCTAATTTGCAATTAAAAAAGAAGACTACGGTTTCAAATTTCACAGTAAATTTTAAAAAATAATTGCTATCACAAAATTATTCACAAGCTATTTAATAATGCTCACTCGTTATATATGCAAAAAATTAAATAATTAAAAAATTATAA
>NW_020439002.1:212828-228914 GCF_000699045.2 Agrilus planipennis | reverse complement strand
TGAGACGGACGAAATGAAGACAGAAGAGAATGAAAGATTATCTGTGGAATATTACTGCCTCAGCATTTGCCTAAGTGATCCAAGGAAATCACAGAAAAACTTGGACCAAGGCAGACGGGCCCGGAATCGAACCGGCGTCCTCCCGAATGCTAAGCAATGGTCTAGACCTCTAGGCCATGCCGCTCGGTAATGTCAAGAGATTCAGAAAGGAGTTTACTTAGGTAATCCGTATCCGTAAGGCAAACTAGGCATGTACTTAGAGCGCGAGGTTGCAAAGGGACGCGCGCGCAAAATTTTTGAAAAATGAAGGGTGCTCTGCATTCTTGATTATTCCTACAACGCTTGATCTATACAAACGTATGTACCTACATAAAACAAAGTCGTTTCCCGCTTTATGTCCCTATGTATGCTTAGATCTTAGGCACGCAACGTATTCTGATGCTGTTTTCACTATTATTCAGATAATTTCTTTCGGGTTGTTTGTAGGTATGGGGTGTCTCACGGCGCAGAGTTAGGATTTTCAAATTAAATTTAAAAAAATCACTCATTTTAGTAACAATATTTTTATTAAAAGGTAATTAGCAATAATCCGGATTTCATTATTTTCAAATTAAATTTAAAAAAATCACTCATTTTAGTAACAATATTTTTATTAAAAGGTAATTAGCAATAATACTGATTTCATTATTTGAAAATTATATCTTCTAGATGTCCTCCACTTCGTTGCACGCACTCATGGAATCTGTCCATAGTATTTTGTATAACATGCCGGAGCATAGCAGGCTCAATTTCGCTTACGGCGAATGTTTTTTTTAACCCAGCGATATACCTTGGAGTATTGGCGTAAACCTTACTCCTTAAGATACACCCACAGGAAAAATCCCATGGGGATTAAATCGGGTGATCGTGGAGGTCATGCATCCTATTGAAACCACGTCCGTATACTTGTAGCAGTACGTTCTCGAACCATTTGTCGGTATGCATCAACAGTAACTGCTGTCGAATTTAAAAAAATACGACCCGATTGGCTGAAAGAGCACACCACACTGTTACTTTTGGTCTATGCAGTGGTGTTAGATGTTTTTGCCTGGAATGGATAGGTGACCCTAAGGGATAATTCTGTTTACTTATTCACATATCCATTCAAATGGAAATGTGCTACATCACTCCAAAACACACTATTCAAAGTACGAAATCTCTCAATAACAGTCTGACAAAAGCTTTTTCGTAAATTATGGTCATTTTTCGTTATTATCTGCACTATCTATATTTTATAGGGATGAAATTTGAGATCACGCATCGAAATCCGCTTTACATATTGATAGCCGAGGATTGCGACGAACTCTAGCTGCAACTTCATTTATTGTTCCTTCAGTTCTCGATGCTCTGCTCGGGCTAGAACGTGGCGGATTTATGGAGGAACCTGTAGCTCGAATTTTCTGCACTCATTTACGAATCAAATGTTCACTTTAACCTAACCTACATTCTAAGTGTAAACACCGATGAGGTGTTTGCATAGGGCGCTCTCAACGTTTAATCCACCTTTCGGTATTAATAATAATCGAGGAGTCGAATTCAAAATGACGAAGATGCAGGTTGGTGATCATGTGCGTAAATTAGTAGGGACACTGCTATCCCTGGCAAGTTTATGCCCCCCAACCCGTGGAAAAGAATTTGACGAGTCACGATATCGGCACAAAGTTTAGCAACATAGAAACCAAGCATATTAAACCTATATAAACTTACAGCTATTGAAAATCTGTCCCCTCCCCTGGGATAGTTCCCTGTCATTTCTACGTTCCCCAATCATCTAAGATTATTATTATATTATTATATTATTAATTAACTACTAGTTGAGTACGCCCATATTTGAACGGTGGTTCTCGTTGTCCATGATACAAGCACGTTCCATTTTAATTTCGATATTTTCGTAATGCTCGTACATGCAAACGGATATACACTCGAATTCAACGGTTACGGAATGTGATTAGAAAATGTGTATATGCAACTAATTATACACACTTTTAATCTCGCCCACTTTTCGACTTGTTTATTTTTAACTGGAATATGTCAAAATTAGAAATCTTAAAATAACGATTCTGATCAAACGAAAATATTCCGGTTTATACATGGTATTTCATTTATAACTGAAAAAAAACAACTTCCTGACTAAATACAATTTTTCAATTCAGTGACAATTGAGCACGTATCGTGTTTGTAAATTTGAATTTCTTTCATTACGGGCCTGATGTAAGCGACTAACGTCAAAGGCAAAGTAGGTATGCATCTTATTTCAATTGTTATAACCATAACTTATGATAAGTGTTGAATTCCTATTCCTATTGTTCTACGTTTTCTTAAAAACTTTTCTACAAAACGCTAGGTGGCCAGGGTTCTTTATGAATCACTTCTAAATATTCCGTAATCATTATAATTTCTTTTCTATTTAAAAAAAATAATACTCGTTATAATGAAGCTACATTAGGTCTACTTCAGCAGTAGGATCATGGAAATATGGGAGACTACGCTCTGACGCTATGTACATGCCTGTCCATGTATGTACGAAATCAATCGTATTTCGTGAAAACTGAAATTGCAGGCAAAAATGTAAATCTTGTCAACAGAAATAATTCCCGTCCTATTCAAGCACGTTATCACTCTCAATTTCAATGCACATCTATTTATAAACAATGATTTTCCTTTTACACATCTGGGCACAATTTTTGTTGTCATACGTATCTATTTCTTCACTGCCATCTCACGGACCATAACGCGAGTGCATTTTCTTCGGCTGCACCGTAAGTTAATACCAAACATAATCAACAACAAAAAAGCAACTAATTCCTACGTAAACCTACGTAAGATGAATTTTCGTAGAATCAGCTGGCAATTGTAACTAATTTGGAGTTGGGACTTTCCTTGCGGAAACCTTAACTCTAGCGAGTGAGCTACAGTCTAAGCTTGCTATACTAAACGAGTTCATCCGTCGCCATTCACAAGACGCGCCCCTAAGTCCCATGTGCGAGGACACAGTGTCCGACATTTCTTCCGCTCCTTCCTAGATTCACTGGCTTCACTGAAGCAGAGAAGCGTCGCAACAAACGCCGAAGACAAACACCCTTCCTATCATCGTCTTCGTCAACGTCTGCACACAATGAGTCGGAAACGGAGCAACCAAGTCAAGCCTTTAGAGTTCTCCCAGCCATTGTTATCCGCCAAAAGTCCCTTTGGCAAAAAATTCGTAAAGCCATGGAAATCTACGGTATTACCGATTCGATCAAAGTCTTTACCCCAATTCCGTGGACGATTTTCGTCGACTATCGTCGTACTTCGACGAATCCAAGGTTGAGTTCTCAACCAACCAACTTCAATAACACAGAGACCTTCATGTCGTCCTCAGTGGAGTCTGTGAAGCCATCTCCACAGACGATATTCAGTCCGAACTTGTTAATAAAGGCTTCGCTATCCAGGGTGTCCATCGAATGTCAAAAGGTGGAAAAATCTGGCCATTAGTGTCCGTCGGTTTCGACACGTCTTCCCCTAAGTGCAAGTCAATTTTCGAACTTCTGCGGCCGCAATCATGTTACCGCTGAATGCAAGACAAAAGACAGAAAAGACGCGACTCCCCCCTGTGCGAACTGTAAAGGGACCACCGCGTCACCAATCGTGGCAGTTTCAAGGTACCTAAGAAAACCGTATCCCGCAAAAAAAAACCGTTCAAGCAATCACCCATTCTTTAGCCACCCCCGTAACGACGCTCCTCCAAAAGTTTTACGCCAGTGAAAGCAGCCCCTCACTCCCATTCAAAAGTCCAATGCAACCCCTAGCATCTCTTTAGCATCAGTTGTTTCCCCAACTCTGGAAAAGAAACTCCAGGTCATCGTGCAAACGATGGTAGTCAGTATAGTTGCCGCCCTCTGAACACCTACCCATGGATAAAATAACCCAACCAAATCATCTTCGAGTAGTTACATGGAATGCTTAAAGTTTTAGAGGTAAATTGACTAATCTTGAACACTTCCTCGAGGAACAGTCAATCGGTGTCTCCTGCATCACCGAAACTCACTTATCGCAGAAAGTCAAACTTTTCGTCCCAAATTTCAAATCCTATAGAAGGGATCGCGAAAACTTCCGAGGCGATAGCCTAGCAACTCTTTACAACACAGGCCTGCCTCTTTGGTCACTAATTCATTAGAAGCAGTTGACATTGAAGTTTCTCTAACTTCCGCCTCCTCAGAATTATTTCCCTTTACCCATCTGATTTAAATCTTTAGGATTTCCCTCCTGCTCCCCCCAAACGTTTCGACCATCGTTGAAGGCGATTTCAATGCGAAACACGCCTCCTGGGGCTGCCGACACACTAACAGAAAAGGCATTTCCCTACTTGCCAAAGTTGAACCTCGCCGTTGAAGCTCTCCCAGATCCTGCGTATATCCCTGCCTCCCACAATCAACTTCATTCTTGACACTCCAACCACTTTCCAGCCCTAATAGAAATCGGCCGTTCAACCCTCAACCTCCTAAACCTTACAACTTCGATAGACTGGCTACGTCTCCGATACACTCTCGAAACATCGTCCTTCAAGTGCACTTCAATACGCACAATAATGGAACTCGATGAAGCTGTCGATCTCCTTTCAAACGAGCTCTTCACGACCTACCGCCCCTCCTCCTCTCCAGAAAAACCCATCCCCGCAGACATTCTTGCCCTTGTCAAGACGAAAAACAAAACCAGCCGTCTCTAGCAAAAAAAACGTGATCCCGCACACCGCACAGATCTAAACGCTCTCCACCGCGAACTTAAAACTCGCCAAACAGAATTCCGAAGCGCCACCTTCGAAATCGCTCAGGCAGAAAGACATCCTAAAAGCACTTGGAAAGTGATTCGCTCTCTTCGAAACACAGGGGTTTTAGTCGATAGGCGCTTCGGCGAATCCGATACTACCCCCCTTAAGGGAGTGTCTTTTGAATATTTGTCCTCCCCGAGGAAAAACAAAAAAAAAAAAAACAACCCAGTTAAGATGCAAACAGAAGAGCTACGAAATCATAGTCGTCGTGTTCACTGACAATGTTCAAAGCAGTTTCCAACGAAAGTTGTAGAAGGAATATAAATTCCAATAGGCCACAGTTCGTCACTCCGGAAAATTCTATACCCCAGACTCCCACCGTGAAAGCCTTCACTCGTAGATATCCCTCATTGTTGAGACAAATCTTTACTTTTAAATATCTCTGTTTCCATTATGACAATTTAAGTGAAATTTACAGAAACAGTACAAGTAAAATTAGAAATAGTAGCATTAAACTTTCCAAAACGTACAAGAGTTATTATAAAATATTTTCGAATTTTTATCACTTGCTGTTATACCAGAAGTTAACACTACTCTGCTCATCAAAATTAAGGATAATGTTGATACTTGTACACAATACAACCGTACTTTGACTCAACAGTTTTTGAGTTATTTCATTTTCCATTACATTTGTTTGCCGCATATACCTTTATCGCAATATTCTTTAAAACTAAAAGGTAGGTATAAAATCGTCTAAAAATTGTCATCAAAACATATTTGAATACCATATACATAAATTAATAATGCAAAAGAATTTTTTTTAAACATATTTCTTGATACCATTACCAGCTGTGAGAAATTTTTAAAAACCCGATTTAATGCAGCTTTTTTACTTTTACAATTATTTTACTTAAGTAAAGTGTTAAAGCTGTATGTTTGGAGCACGGCGTTGTACGGTTGCGAAACATTGACAGTGGGCGCGGTAGAAAAGGTTAGAAGCCTTCGAAATGTGGTGTTATAGGCGAATAATAAGGATAACGTAGGTAGAAAAGGTTAGAAATGAAGAGGTATTAGAAAGAATAGGAGAAGAGAGGACTCTATGAAAGTCAATAAAAAATAGGCGAGATAGGTTGGTAAGACACCTTCTCAGGCATGAAGGTCTAGTCAGAGACATATTAGAGGCAGAAACATGACTTAGGAGGGGTAGAGGTAGACCTAGGTTAGATTACTGTTCACAAATAGTTAAGGATGTGGGTTTTTCTAGTTTTAAGGAAATGCGAAGTTTAGCTCCGGATAGGAAAGAGTGGAGGTACGTGTCTAACCAGTCTTAGGACTGACGACCCTATGATGATGATGAAGTAAACACGTAAAGTTAAATAACGACAAAATATTATTTTACAATTTCTCTAGTTCACAAGTTTAAAAAAAATGTGGTATTATTTCGGTACACAAGAGCAATATCCCGCTGGAAAAAATGTTTCCACCGATTTTTCATAAAATGGGTCTATTGTTAATTAATAATTTATTTTCGAGTATGCGTCGGACAATTGATAAATAAAAACCACTGAAATTATTTCACTTCATGAAGAAACAAATTTTATGAATAGATAATTACACACTTTTTGAAAATTTGTTGTTTTTTTATTCGTTAGAAAATACCGATTTATAAATATGTGTAATTGTGCTGTCAGCACAGGGCAAAGTAGTATTACGTAGTTAGTATCAGCAATTTCTGTTGAAGTGTTCGATGTGTTGCATACCTATTTACAAACAATGAGTTGTGTATTGTATATTCATAAAATGTATCATATAAAATGGTCAAGTAAAATAAAGGCTGTAAAAGGTTTATCAGCCTTTAGCAGTATTGTCTAGCTTTAATACCACATCGCCGAAGCTAGTCATGGAGATTCATGTCTATAAAGATTTTTGTTAAGAATGTCAAAAAATTTTGTTTCCCAAAGTAACAAACGATTTTTTATCTATTTTCTTATTTAACATGTGGAAAACTAAGAAATAGTATCTTGTTTCAAATTAAAAAAGAAATATTAATTTTTCATACCTGCAGTACTGCATATAATATATGGGGTTAACTTCCTTTAAGACCTTCTCTAATAAATCTGCACGTCTTTTTTGCATTTTACTTTGATTTTCCATATTATCATCAAAGAAAAGGAGGTTTTTATATAATTGACTTTTATCTAATAATATATCAATATAATCTGAAGCTAAAGCATTTAAAGTGTAGTAGGAATGGGCTTTGTCTAACCAAGTTTGAGTATTATAGAAGACTTTATGGGCATCTTGTAAAGTCAATATATACTGATCAGTTATTTGACTTTCATAAAAGGTTGTCTTTAATGATGTAAATGTTAAGTCATTAAAATCAATCTGGGACGCTGTGATTTCATCCAGTTTTAAATCTGACAGATGCAATGTTAAATCAGATATCTTAGTCATTTCATCGGAGGAGTCAAGTAATCTTTCACGTGAAACTGAAAGTAGTAGAAGTCCATACTTAGCCCAACATCTTGAAACATCGGCACTTCTATTTCTAAAATTTTCCATTTTGGCTTCAAATTCTTCTGACTGTTCCTGAAGTATATTAAGTTGTTTTTCATATTCATCTAAAATAACAGAACTACTAGCTAAATGATGTCGTGCTTCTTTAAAGCCATTTCTTTCCATAAAAAACTGGGATAGAGTTGCTGCATTCAGTGCCCAATCAATACTATCATAATTGCCACTTTCTAATTGTCTTTTTAAAGTAATGTGACAGTAAATAGCACTTTTAAGAGCATCATTTAAACTGCCATATATTTGTGCAACATAATATAATGTTAATGTATAGACTTTTTCTAAGCTTTGTACACCAGTCTCAGAAGATTCAACATTTAATTTAAAAAGATCGTCAATATCATACGGAGTTAATGCTTTTTGCTTAAAATTATTATACAAAGATATTGCCTTTTCTAAATACAGTTTTGACTTTTTTGGATCTCTTTGTGACCATAGAATCCCAAACTGATTTAACATATTTAAGGAAACTAAAATTATTTCTGGCTCAGCTTCATATTTATCAACAATTTCTTGACACTGAATCAAACTCTTTTCACCTGCTGATAATTCTTCTGTATCAACGGCAATCATTCCCATATAAAGGTATGTTGCAGCAAGCATGCCTGAAACAGAAAAAAGAGATTCGCATAAATCCTTATTGTCTCAAATTTACTAGAATTACCAGTTAGTCTTAAATGTTCTTTAGTACCCACAATGCAATTCCGTAAAAGATTATCAATATTTGCTTTCATGGTAAGTAATAATTCTCTTGCCGTATATTTTGAAAGATAAGGTTCATTTTCAGGATCAGTCTTACAATCCTCTTCAATTAATTTTTTCACTTTGTTGTATTTATTTTGTATATCAATGAAAGATTCTCTAAATATAGTCATTATCCTTGAAGGGCTGATGTAACCAAGTGTGTTAACATACAAAAATTTTCATGCAGCTAGATAAATGTAAAATTAATTTATTTAAAACTGATTAACGTATCTTAATCACAATGTGATAATCTTAACATTTCAATTGATTTCAATCATAGATAATAGATCCACAAAGGAATTTCAATCATATTCATAGATAATATCATATTTCATTGTAAGCCCCATAGATAAGAGATATTGTGTATCAGAGATCAAGCACTCGAAAATGTTGCGCCACCTGGCAGTGGGACGTCCTAATTAAAGCAAAAAGCAGGCAATTCAAATGGGTTCCCTATTTGTTTTGTTATGTTTTAAAGGAAAATAAAAGATTAAGTGAAAAATTGACAAGAAGCAATTTTCTTAAAAATTTAAGATTTATTAGTGAATTCATTTTGAATTAATTTACCTACCACAGAAATTCACTAATATATTGAATTANAATGAAACACCCAAAAGTTAAGTTAGTTAATGTCAGGTAGGAATTGCAGCGGGCACTAATAAAGATAAACGAATAGCATTACACCAATTGATGTGTAACCAGAAAGAGATATAGACACCATGGACCAGGGTTCAATTTCCGGCAAGAGAGTGACAACAGTTATTAGTGAATTCATTTTGAATTAATTTACCTACCACAGAAATTCACTAATATATTGAATTAACGCTACAAAAATTATCACAAGTTTGATTATAACTTGACAATTTTTTACTTAATTATGTGAAACCGTAATAAAGAAATAAAAAATGAATAGCTGTTACATTGTTAACTGCGTAACAAAACATACAGTTACTACAAAGTATTCAATAAAAGTCAATAATTAGAACAAATAAAATTAATGCAGACTCTTTAGTAAACATAGATACACGATCTTTTGTAATTTAAAAGTAGAAATAATGTTCTGGTACAATGGTAAAATTAACATCAGTAGAGATGTAGCGTGGGTGACGGTAACAGATAAAAATGCCAGGCTTCAGTCTATTTGCGAGACTGGAACTAAGTAGATGATCTATTTGCGAGGGCAATAGTCAAAAGAAGATGAATCTATTTGCAAGATTGATTTATTTAAATATTTAAACATTATTTATACTATAATTATTTACATAGATTAAAAAATGTAAAATATCTATCTAGCAGTTTGATCTGTGTTGGATGGTTGACCTAGTTTTGGTCAATCCACGTAAATAACGGTAAATTAAACTAAGAAAGTTATAAAATACCACAAATGGCGCGGTAAACGCCATCTGTAGTACAATATGCTACATTTTAGGATTACGTATGCTCCAACAAGGCCCATTTAAATATATGGATATCTACTTGCCGCGATTCGCGTCTGGCAGTTTCGACAGAATACAGACTACTTGGAATTATTTTATTTAAGAAAGTTATATTCTCTGAAAATAACTTATGTTTAGCCAAACGTACAGTGGCGGATTATCCATAAGGCAAAGTAGGCATATGCCTAGGGGCGCAAGGTTAAAAAGGGGCGCGCGCGGAAGGTTCTAAACCTAAAAAGAAAATAAGGAAGAAGTACCTAATAAAAAAAAAGTATTTTGCAAAATATATGACAGCCGCCTCTGCAAACGTGGATGTAAAAATAATTATAATATAGTCAAATACAAACTACCTACTGTTTCTTATATCTGGTGTAACAGAAATAAATAATAAATTGATAATCGGGAATTCTCCATCTACGTAGCTGCAGAATTTTTATAACACTAGACCCTGATGTTGCCAACTTACCTACAGGACCAGCTTCGGATCTTCTTAAAAAAAATTGCCCTTAACCACGCTGTTGAACTCGCTGTGGGATTGTTTATTGCATCTAGTTTACATCCTCTAAAGCTCGACACTTATTTATTTCTGTTACACCCTGTATACATGTAATGCTGACTTTATGACTATTAAGAAGTGTAATGATAGAACAAACAAAATAGCTCAAACCCGAACACCAAAACACGACACTAGTTGTCCGAAGCACTTTTCGGTAACAAGGTTACTTTCTTCAGGGACTGGAGTGAACTAAGTTCAGAGACTGAAGTGAACTTAGTTATCTTACTTACCTTCCCATACAGCACATGAATATCCATAGGATGTTAAAAAAACATCCATCTTGGATTTTAAGGATATCTTATACAAATCCGTTTCATGTTCGGCGGACGTCTTCAGGATGTAGTATGGATAGACGAATGTCACAGTTTCGTATATTCATAAAACATCCACAAAGGACGTTTGAAAAACATACGAACGGGACATATATAGGACATTTTAGGAATGATATATATGTATTGTATATAATGTATATATATATTTGCTATCATATTTTTTGATGGAATAGGCTGTCTCTTTATACAAACGCATATAAATCTCAACCTAACTTTATTGCATACAAACAAAACAATATCTTATTTGAACATTATGAATAAATACAAGGCATTACAATAAGGAATTTCCTTTATTTTTTGTGATTAATCGTTCTTTTGCTCTTCGTAAATAATTTTTAATCGCTTCTTCTAGATCCTTGCTTGAACAACTAGATGTTGCCTGATTTAATCCAGCAGCATCTGTGGAATAGAAAAGAAACATATTAATAGTTTTTTAAAAAATATTAGTATGTAACTTATGATTAATCATACCTATCTAAATTTACTTAATGAAAACTTATAATCTTATTTTATTAATTAGTAACTTANAAAAGCAGGCAATTCAAATGGGTTCCCTATTTGTTTTGTTATGTTTTAAAGGAAAATAAAAGATTAAGTGAAAAATTGACAAGAAGCAATTTTCTTAAAAATTTAAGATTTATTAGTGAATTCATTTTGAATTAATTTACCTACCACAGAAATTCACTAATATATTGAATTAACGCTACAAAAATTATCACAAGTTTGATTATAACTTGACAATTTTTTACTTAATTATGTGAAACCGTAATAAAGAAATAAAAAATGAATAGCTGTTACATTGTTAACTGCGTAACAAAACATACAGTTACTACAAAGTATTCAATAAAAGTCAATAATTAGAACAAATAAAATTAATGCAGACTCTTTAGTAAACATAGATACACGATCTTTTGTAATTTAAAAGTAGAAATAATGTTCTGGTACAATGGTAAAATTAACATCAGTAGAGATGTAGCGTGGGTGACGGTAACAGATAAAAATGCCAGGCTTCAGTCTATTTGCGAGACTGGAACTAAGTAGATGATCTATTTGCGAGGGCAATAGTCAAAAGAAGATGAATCTATTTGCAAGATTGATTTATTTAAATATTTAAACATTATTTATACTATAATTATTTACATAGATTAAAAAATGTAAAATATCTATCTAGCAGTTTGATCTGTGTTGGATGGTTGACCTAGTTTTGGTCAATCCACGTAAATAACGGTAAATTAAACTAAGAAAGTTATAAAATACCACAAATGGCGCGGTAAACGCCATCTGTAGTACAATATGCTACATTTTAGGATTACGTATGCTCCAACAAGGCCCATTTAAATATATGGATATCTACTTGCCGCGATTCGCGTCTGGCAGTTTCGACAGAATACAGACTACTTGGAATTATTTTATTTAAGAAAGTTATATTCTCTGAAAATAACTTATGTTTAGCCAAACGTACAGTGGCGGATTATCCATAAGGCAAAGTAGGCATATGCCTAGGGGCGCAAGGTTAAAAAGGGGCGCGCGCGGAAGGTTCTAAACCTAAAAAGAAAATAAGGAAGAAGTACCTAATAAAAAAAAAGTATTTTGCAAAATATATGACAGCCGCCTCTGCAAACGTGGATGTAAAAATAATTATAATATAGTCAAATACAAACTACCTACTGTTTCTTATATCTGGTGTAACAGAAATAAATAATAAATTGATAATCGGGAATTCTCCATCTACGTAGCTGCAGAATTTTTATAACACTAGACCCTGATGTTGCCAACTTACCTACAGGACCAGCTTCGGATCTTCTTAAAAAAAATTGCCCTTAACCACGCTGTTGAACTCGCTGTGGGATTGTTTATTGCATCTAGTTTACATCCTCTAAAGCTCGACACTTATTTATTTCTGTTACACCCTGTATACATGTAATGCTGACTTTATGACTATTAAGAAGTGTAATGATAGAACAAACAAAATAGCTCAAACCCGAACACCAAAACACGACACTAGTTGTCCGAAGCACTTTTCGGTAACAAGGTTACTTTCTTCAGGGACTGGAGTGAACTAAGTTCAGAGACTGAAGTGAACTTAGTTATCTTACTTACCTTCCCATACAGCACATGAATATCCATAGGATGTTAAAAAAACATCCATCTTGGATTTTAAGGATATCTTATACAAATCCGTTTCATGTTCGGCGGACGTNACATTTTAGTAGTACGTAATTTATTAATAATTTTATAATACACGCGTATATCTGATAATATCTGCTGATATCCATTGGATATCCGATGTATGTCCTATAAAGACATCTGTACACATGTCCAATGAGGATATACATAGTATGTCCTCCACTAATCCCTTTAGGAAATTGGACATGATGGACGCAATAGGGACGTAATCGTACATCCATAGGATATTGCGTGCTGTATGGGTTAGTAACCTTGTTACTGAAAAGTGCTTCGGACAACTAGTGTCGTGTTTTGGTGTTGGGGTTTGAGCTATTTTGTTTGTTCTACAACAACCGCCAATGTTTTTCCAATCTTCATAAGTGTAATGATAGTTCTCTAATAAAATTGGATATTGAGGATAAGTACCCTAGCGTGGCCTGTACCTTACCTTTTAGTCGCCCCCGATCTCTCGCCTCATTGTTTTTTTTTTGTTTTCGTGGAGGAGAGGAAATCTTCAAAAGACACCCGGTCGCCCGCGCGACCGGGTAGTGTCGGATTCATCCCGTAAGACGCCGACCGACTAAAACCTCTCCCCCTCAGGCCATTCTAGGGCCGCGAAGCCCTCTCAGCCGCATGGTTTACTTATTACTGTGATTAGTATTTAATGAGTTGGGTGAGTGTCTGAGCACTGCCCAGTAGTTGTAGTAGTATTTCGATTGGTGTACTAGCGTTTTCAAGTTGGTTTGCTAGCTTTATTATCGCCGTCTTTATTTGTAACAAGTTGATTTTCCCAAGGATGTTGGTGTTGGTATTTGTTTCGTTGTCGAGTGGGTCGTGTCGTCTTTGTGAAGTCGCTTTGGCGTAAGATAGACCATGTCTTACTGCGTTTCTGTTGACTTTGGTTCGTTGTTGTTCTTCGGTTTTCGGTGAAGGTTTCGCTTTTTTTTCTTTCGTGAATGCAGGGCAGCCTCGATAACTGGCGGGATGTACGCCTTTGCAGTTTCTGCATACGGCCTTATCCTCTTTTGGTTTATCGCAGTCTTCCGTTCTGTGAAGTTCTGCGCACTTCACGCATCGTGGTGCTATTTTGCAGTGCCGTTGAGTGTGTCCTAAGCGTTGACACCGATGACATTGAATTGGTCCTCTTGGTTTTCTGTAGTTCGCAGCAAGTTGTCATATTCTTGATTTTCTCTTCGTCGCTCCTCTTGTAGGTGATAATCAGTAGCAGGGGGATGGCCTTGGAGCGAGATTTCATACGGTGTACCGCACAGTCATATATTCCCTTGTTGTCTAGATCGGTCGACACATCGCTGGTGCTTATTGTTGTAGGGATTTCCTTTATCACGTACTTTATTGGACGACTTGCTTCATTACCGAAGGTGTAGTACATGGTTTCGGTGCTTTCTAGGTACTTAATTGTCCTGCTGTGGTCCTGATGGTTACGGGGCCGGAGTCGGATACCATCTTTTGTATGGGATGCGCCGCATAAGTTGATCTGTTGTTGTTTCAGCTCCTTGCAGATGGTGGTCCAGTCCTCAGCGTAATGTAGAACGATCGATGGTGGTCTACGTTCGTTGGTGGTTTCGCTGTGTAGTACGTCGACTGTTTCTTGTCGGTAATGGTTCTGGATCTCTAGTATAGCTATTTGACGTCTTCCTTGTTTTCTTCGGCCTTTCGAAACCATCACAGTCCATGGCGTCGTACATTGTTGGCTGGTTAAGCCTTAATAAAGGCTATTTGTATCGTCACGCGATTTTGTTTGTTACGTCTGCTTCGTTTCGCTGCTCTCGACGAACTCGTTACAGAAATATCACCAACCTACTTTATCCACCTAATGATTTAGTAACCTACAACCATCTCCCCACTCAGTAAGCCATTTAGTTCTGTTTATGCGTGGATATATGTTGTGTTAGTTGATAGCGTGTAAATCGGTTTATTGGGATATAAAAATAAAAATAAGTTGCCGTTTAAATGTAGAACAAATGATGATACCTATTTGTTTTTTCATATCGGGAATTTCTTTGGGTAGTGGGAGTTCCAAAAAAGGACAATTTTTGAGAGACTCAGTTATCCAGTCAGGGCCATGTCACCAAAATTTAAAACCTAACAAATTTTCAAGTGATATTGTTATTATCATTGTGCGAATGAAGTGGATTCTTGGGTTTAAATGACTCGATTACTAACAAATATTTTAAGTTGATTTGCTGGTTTTCTTAACCAGCAAAGGACTACAGAAGTCAGTATATAAATAGCACCTATCACATTTAATTTTTATTGAATTAAGTACTTTTCTTGTTAGTTTCGAAAGAACCTATGTTCCACACAATTCCAAACGAGGCAAAATTGTGAGGGGGGCGACTTTACCCTCTGCGCATAATAGATGAGACCGTGTTTTATTACTCTTATTAGTAAACACAATCTAAATACACCACCCCATTATCCTTTTCGCTGGCGTTGACAAATCCGTGTAGTTCAGTATGTGTGTGATTTTGTAACTTTATCAAGTGCTCGATTTTGAGGTCATTTAAAATTGGTAGTTTTTGATTTAATTTATAAATGATGTTTTTATGTATACTGAAACCGGATCGTCCCAATAATAATTTAGTAAATAAATTCAGTGTTGCCCAATCCGTCATCTTTTTCGATGAACTTTTTATTTTTTCAATTTATCTCAAATAATTTTAATGAATTCTACAGCTTTTCCCGTCGAATTCTGTCAAATTTTGAGCCTGTAATAAAAAAATAAAAATTTCCTCACGCACATTCATACGCGCATTGTTATCGACGCACTGACACTAGCTTACACTTGTACACGGACTCACACATGCAGCCAGTCTCACGTACGCCTATCCCTTCTACTACGTGAGGAGCCGAGTGCATCACTAGCGTCTCACTCTCGCGTCCCCTACCACCTTCCCACTCACTTTTTATTCTTCTGTAGCGCGCTTCTGATTGGTTACTTTCATTAATTAATTACTAATTATCTACTTTACAAAAAAATTTCAAGCATGGATTTTTGGGCTCAGAATTTTTTTCTCTTTCGATCCCAACAATTGGGTGCGCGACTTCTGAGACACCCAGTATATATAATAAATGCTTGTACATACCTCCTTAAAGTAATCATACACATCGGCCATTTTGGCCGAGTATCTTCAGCTAAAACAATAAAATAAGTAAGAAAAATGTATGTGTGTACAAATTCAAACATTTATAAGTGAATATAAATAACAAATAATCACTATGACTGTAATAATATGTAATGAATGTTTCTACATACCAAGGTAAATAGTGGCCTGTGGAGCAGGCCCCCTTTCTACCGTGAAGAATACATTAACGTACTCCCCACGGTAGATAGTGGTGCTGACATAAACAGCACCAGGGGGAGGTTGTTGTTTTTTTATTTTAAAAAATGAAATTCCCTAAAAATTTAAAATTATTATTATCAAATGTAAATATTGTTTTAACTTACCTCTAGAATGGTATATTTAGTGA
>NW_020439002.1:197136-204506 GCF_000699045.2 Agrilus planipennis | reverse complement strand
GAACGTTAGTCAAGCTTTTCAGCAACACTTACCGGAAAGTGTGGCAAGACAACTTAAACAGAGGCTCGTATGGGGGCGGCGATGATCGCTGACTGTGAAATCTGTAAAAGTAATGAAAATTATACTTATAAAGGTACCGTACCAAATACTTTCTGCAAAAAGTATGCATAAAAATAGAACGTTAGTCAAGCTTTTCAGCAACACTTACCGGAATCTGTGGCAAGGCAACTTAACAAGAGGCTCGTATGGGGGCAGTGATGATCGGTGACTGTGAAATCTGTAAAAATAATGAAAATAATACTTATAAAGGTACTCTACCGAATACTTTCTACAAAAAGTATGCATAAAAATTGAACGTTGGTCAAGCTTTTCAGCAACACTTATCGGAATGTGTGGCAAGACAACTTACACAGAGTCTCGTAGGGGGGCGGCGATGATCGGTGACTATGAAATCTGCAAAAATAATGGAAATAAAACTTATAAAGGTGACGTGATAGGTTAGTAGGACACCTTCTCAGGCATGAAGGTCTATTCAGACATATTTGAGGCAGAAACGGATGTTAGGACGGAGAGAGTTAGATTAAATTACTGTTCGGAAATAGTTAAAGATGTGGGTTGCTCTAGCTTTAGGAAAACCCGATGATTAGCTCAGGATAGGAAAAAGTGGAGGTGCGTGTCCAACCAGTGTTAGGACTGACGACCTTATGATGATCATAAAGTTTTTCAGCAACACTTACCGGAATCTGTGGTAAGGCAACTTAAAAAGAGGCTTTTAGGGGGGCGGTGATGATTGATGACTGTGAAATCTTAAAAATAATGAAAATTATACTTATAAAGGTACCTAACTAATACTTTTTACAAATAGTATGTATAGAAATTGAACGTTAGTTAAGCTTTTCAACAACACTTACCGGAATGTGTGGCAAGACAACTGAAACAGAGGCTCGTATGGGGGCGGCGATGATCGCTGACTGTGAAATCTGTAAAAATAATGAAAATTATACTTATAAAGGTACCGTACCAAATACTTTCTGAAAAAGTATGCATAAAAATAGAACGTTAGTCAAGCTTTTCAGCAACACTTACCGGAATCTGTGGTAAGGCAACTTAAAATGAGGCTCGTAGGGGGCGGCGATTATCGGTGACTGTGAAATCTGTAAAAACAAAGAAAATTATACTTATAAAGGTACCGTACCGCATACTTTCTACAAATAGTATGTATAAAAATTGAACGTTAGTCAAGCTTTTCAGCAACACTTACCGGAAAGTGTGGCAAGACAACTTAAACAGAGGCTCGTATGGGGGCGGCGATGATCGCTGACTGTGAAATCTGTAGAAATAATGAAAATTATACTTATAAAGGTACCGTACCAAATACTTTCTGCAAAAAGTATGCATAAAAATAGAACGTTAGTCAAGCTTTTCAGCAACACTTACCGGAATCTGTGGCAAGGCAACTTAACAAGAGGCTCGTATGGGGGCAGTGATGATCGGTGACTGTGAAANTCCCACTCACTTTTTATTCTTCTGTAGCGCGCTTCTGATTGGTTACTTTCATTAATTAATTACTAATTATCTACTTTACAAAAAAATTTCAAGCATGGATTTTTGGGCTCAGAATTTTTTTCTCTTTCGATCCCAACAATTGGGTGCGCGACTTCTGAGACACCCCTGTATGATTGGTGCCGTTCCTTTTATGGGGAGTAGTTTGTCATTTCTGTAGATATTGTATTGTGATATGTGGTACCGTTCTTTGGGTGTGGATAGTGTCTCTTGTAGTACTAGAATGTGTTTTGCATCATTATTTAGCTTGTGTATTATGCTGTTCTTTTCTCTTCTAACCGTTTGTGGTAATTGTACAAATTTTAAAGTCCGCGAATGTTAATTAACGGGGAAGATGAGTCACCGATTGGTGCGGATTTGGATTTAGGCGTTGGAGTACCTTGGAGGAGAGGAAATAGGTGTTATGGAAAAGGTGTATGTTATTACCTCGGTAAATGTAGGAAACTTTGCGCAAGAAGAACTGGGCGGCTTGACTGGCGAAGCGTTGGTTGGGATGTAGGGAGGTCATACATAGGTAAGTAAACCTGATAGTGTCCTCGATCCTTGTGAAACTTCTGAGAACGGGAGTACTATCGTTAGTTTCAGACGATACGTGTCCGACATTTCATCTGCTAGAGAATCAACACTCTTGATTGGGACAGTCTTGCAAGGTATCGGGGATTTTGATGAGGATTTGGAATCGAAGGCAAGGTGTTTGTCGTTACAGTTGGAGCAGGATGAAAAGGAGGTACAGGAAGCCGAGGAATGGTTACCACCGCAGCGGTAACGGGACGGTTGCCTTTGGGAGCAGGAAGCTGTGTTGTGGCTAAATGTGAAGCATTTACTGCACTGGAGAAGTTGAGGGCTTGGGGATTGTTAAGGTTCACAGGTAAATCTTGGAGAACATGGTGAATCCTTTTGATAGCAGGGTGTCAATGGATTTGGGGAAATTTGAAATTACCCTAAAGAAGAAAGTGTCTTTGCCGGTTTGTCTGGACTTTATGCGCCACGGGTTTTTGGCATTGATTTTCTGCTCTTTAATGGCGGTTAGGATATCGGTAGAGGATATGTTCAGGTCTACAGAGCAATTGTTGGTTTGGATGTTGTAGGGATTTGGATGTTCGGTAGGGCTGAATTTTCATCTTTTCGGATAAAAAAGCCTTGAGGGGTGAAAGTTTCTTGACAAGTGTCGAGATCTTTGGAGATGAAGATCGCTTTGTTGAAGTGATGGTGGACGGTAAGCTGCGTATGGTATTATGAAGGGACTGGTTTGAGAACTTGTCCGGTATGTCGGACAGAAGAGCTTCTAAAATTGGGGTGTAGAGGTTTGGGAAGTTATTGAGGAATAGGTAGGATAGAGAGTGATGTGTGAGAGGAGTTGGAATGTCTACGCCTACGAATCACGTTCTCGAAAGATTGGTCATCGTTGGCGAGACGGCCCTAGTCCTCTTACCCCCAGTCACAAAGCTGGTGGCCATCGTAGTCATCGTACAAGTAGTATGTTTGTAAGTGTGTGCGAGTATGTGTATGAGTGGGTAAGTTAGGATATAACGCGTATGTGTGTATGTAACGTGTGTTTGTGTTGCTAGTTGGATAACTTCCTAACAGGGTGAGTGTTAATTTAAAGGGACGTACTCGGTTCCAGTAACGTTGGTTCGTTAAAATTGGTTTTATAGGCTTTTACCGCTTATTCGGCTGGGCAGTGGTCGTCTTTCGTTAGAGATCTGAAAGGGTAAAGCGTTGACTATCGAACGTGCTAACGGCTATCAAAGAATGACGGTCGACGATGTCTGCTAGTCCGTTTGTAGTAGGATAAAGATCACTAAATGCAGGTATTTCTTCGTTTGCATTTGCTTTCGCGTAATGTGGATGATTCCAATTTGGCTGTTACAATGTAAATGAGTAGCACGTTCCAGTGATCGGATTGTTTTCCCATTTGTTGAAAGAAATGTAAATGCTTAGAATATGTGTCGATTAAATTGCGCAATTTCTATGAAGATTCTTTATGCATGGTTTCTACGTTAAAAAGTGTTTTTACATGATTAAATACTAAAAAGTGTTTGTTACCGTATCTTTCGCGAATGAACTTCCACTAATGATTCAAATAAATTCGCAAAATCTAACTAGTCTTGATATAAACCGTTGAATTTCGGAATTTCAGTGGGTTTCTGTTGCACACACAATAAATTTTCGGAAATTGATCATTTCGACTCCGCTAGTTTTCACAAATAATTATTTTTATTTTCACGCCGGCTCGATACTACCCGGCTTGAAGGACCAATAATGTTTGTTGACTCAAAATGTTTAGCAGGTATTGCATTTACAGTTCTGATTTTTGGTGCATTGCCTTATAATAAAGATATATGTGCATTTACAGAGCAGGGAAATAAATGTTACCTACGTTTCACATTACTGGTTCCCTTTAAAGCTGTAATTAAACGTCATGTTCCTTTGCAAACTTCAGTTACCACGGATGTGATCGTGTCGTAATCGTCCACGTCTTTTATGCGATATGATTAATATTGATGATTCAAAGAAAATGCTACAGTTTCCTAATGTCGTTGATACAATCTGCAACAACATTTTATTTTAATATTTAACTACTCTATCCACGTATTACCATAGCAGTTAAAAAAAAATCAATTAGGTACCTGTCATCATTACTTCATCCGTTAAAATGGCATATTTTAATTGGATTTCAGGTTCTTCTAATCTTCCGTTTTTCTTTTACGATGATGTTAATATTCCGAATACACACAAACAAATGAAATTTTAAAATCTGCTGTATCAGTAAACCTTTCAGGTCGACTTGCTCACAATGGAATTACGTCCAACTTTACATACAGTCTCTGTGAATTGTCTTAAACAGTTCTGTGATACGTACATCGGCAGATAATTGTGATAATACAAGCTTGGAGATATAAACAGAGTGATGAAAGTAAGAATTAAAGAATCTGAATCATATAGCAGAGGTTTGACAAAAAAAGCTCTTTTTACAGTAACAAAATATTTTTTTTAGGTCCTACCTCCTCCTACAAGGTGAAGTATGCACCGTCCACAAAACCTAACCTGGGACAAAATTGTTGCAGCAACAAAAGTGCCCGTATGCAACAGTGATGCCTTGCTGGGTCTGTATTCCGCTATTGTAACATTTTTCCGCCGAAAAAAGTCTTTGAAATAGTCAAGTGCCTTCAAATTATCACCCTCGCATAAGAGTTCCAGCGGGGCGAAAAGTAATTTTTGATGATGAGCGCTTTGAAGGAACTTACAAAAGGCGCTGTAATTGGGGTTCACACTTCGTGCAACATGACTGAGAATATTTCCGAAAAAGTTTTCCAAACAATCGTAATACAAGTTTCCTCAGGGCAGGAAAGATGATCCATCAGCGTGGAAGGCATTCCACAAGACTGAAAAATCCTTGCAAAGCGTGTATCCAATTTCGAACGGATGGTTGGAAGTTTGTAGATTATTTACTGTCATTGTATATTGATTTGGTCAAAAAATTTTATAATCATAAAATATTGTTTATTAGGTATACTAGATGAACTTTTCCGTAATAATACAAAATAATATAGAACCGGTTAATAATCGTTTTTAAGGGTAGTTGAAGTTCTTCGTCAATATGGTAAATGTAAACGAAGCTTCAACTGACGGATGTATTTGCCTTTTGTATATTGTCCTACAAGTTCCAGCTTTCATAATTTTATTTGATATTTTGTACCGTATCTATATTGTTGTGGTATGGGAGTTTGGATTAATTATAACGTCCTATCATAATGTAAATCGTTATTTCCACGATTCGAAGGTGGTAGGGCTTTCCGAAACGGCCGTTTGGTTTAGGGGCGAAGTCGACAACTGTCGAGATGGACAGGTTTGAGTGAACTGACACTGAGGTCCGGCGATTAGCTGCGAACTTAACTACAGCCTTTGAGAGTGAAGGTAGACCAGTTTCTTTTAGGATTTGGATATTTCTGATGAACCAGAGATAGTTAAGTGCGGAACGAAGATCCGCATGTAAGTACCTTGAAGAATTTGTAAGCGGTGAGAACCGGAACTGCCCCAAATGGGGATGGCGTAGGAGCAAATGCTTCTGATAATTGCGTTGAACGCACGGATTTTAGTTTGACGAAAGATTGAGCTGTTTTGGAAAAAGGGCTTGAGGGAGATAAAAACGGCCAGGGCCGTGGTACGGATGGCAAGGATGTGCTTTCGCCATGTCAATGTTCTGTCGCAGACGACGCCGAGATAAGTAACGGAGTTGCTCCATTTGATGCGGTGGTTGTTAACGGGAGAAGAAAATTGCTCCCGACTTGGCCTCGTTAATGGAGAGTTTCCATCTTCGGTACCAATTTAGTAGCAGGGGCAGAAACTTATTAATTCTCTCTGTGCATTGGAGAATGGTTTGGGCGGAGTTTACGAGGCCGATGTAATCGGCGTAGAGAACTCTGACGATCGAGGGGTGGGACGGATGACAGCTTTGAGCCTTGGAGCCGTTACGGATTTAGTTGGGGATAAAGTAGAGCCAACGCGGACACGAAGGGTTCTGTCAGAGAGGAAGGAACGGATAACCCCGATTAGGAAATGTAGGGTGTTGAGGGCGATAAGCTTGGTGATGAGACCTTCATGCCAAACTCGATCGAAGGCTTGCTGGATGTCAAGTAGAAGCATAGAAGTGTTACGGAGCTTATTTATGCGTTCCAAAACACGGAGAAGTTGATGGCCGTTTCTGTGCTGTCTTATAGTGTTGAAAGTCGGGGAATAGGTTGTTTCGCTTCACCTGATCAAGAAGCCGATCCAATAGGATGGATTCCACTACTTCGCTTAGCGAACTGAACAGGCTAATAGGCGTGCAGCTTGAGGGAGAGCTGAGGGGCTTCCCTTTTTGGGGAGACAGATGACGGTGGCTTCTTTCCAGACCGGAGGGAAATGGTGGAGCCGCATGATAGCGTTTATGATGTTGCAGAGTGCTTTGATGGTAGAACTTTTAGGATACCTTTGGGAATACCGTCCGCTCCGGGGATTTTCTCTTTTTGAGAGATCGGATGGATCGGACGAAGTTTTGGGAAGCGACGTTGGTTCGTGAAAGTCGGCAAGGTCGACGGGACTGGGAAGTGGGGAGCAGTGGAGGCAGAGAGAGTCTGCGAAGAGTTTTCCTCATCTGAAGTGAATACGGAGCCGTTAAAAGTTCTCGTTGGAGGGCGTTTAGTTCGGTGCGGTGTGCGGGATCACGGTGTTTTTTCCACAGACGGCGGGTTTTGTTTTTCCTCTTGAAGATGGCAAGAATGTCTGCGGGGAGGTGTTCCTCTGGAGAGGAGGAGAGGCTGGAGGTCGCGGAGAGCTCGATGGCGCTGGTAATCTGGTTTGATAGGAGATTGACAGCTTTGTTGAGTTCCGCTTTTGTGTGAATTGAAGTGCACTTGAAGGAGGAAGTTTCGAGAATGTAGCGAAGACGTAGCCAGTCTAGCGAAGTTATAAGGTTTGGGGGGTTGAGGGTTAGGCGGCCGACTTCTATTAGGGTAAAGTGGTCGGAGCTTAGAACGTCAAGAACGGCGGAATCGTCAGAAACAGTGTCATTCTGTAAGATGAAGATGTCAAGAATGAAAGAAAGGAAGTTGCTTGTAAGGGGCGGGGAGGTACGTAGGATCTCGGGGCAACGGCAAGATTGGGTCAAGAATATTGGCAAGAATGGAAATGCCTTTTATGTTAGTGTGTCGGCAACGTGTTTGGCATTAAGATCGCCTGCGACGATCGTCGAGACGTTTGGAGGGGGAAATCCGAAATATTTAGTTTCGGCGGGGGGGGGGGGAAAGGAAAATAATTCCGAGGGG
>NW_020439002.1:186464-192224 GCF_000699045.2 Agrilus planipennis | reverse complement strand
ATATGTTTGGATCCGCAAGACTTAAATAAGATTATTAAAAGGGAATATTATAAAATTCCCACATTAGATCAAATTACTTATAAATTAAAGGGGGCAAAAGTGTTTAGTACTTTGGATGCTACACAGGGGTTTTACCAGATACCGCTAGATGAGGAGAGTTCCAACTTATGTACATTCGGTACACCCTTCGGTCGGTATAAATTTCTAAGACTCCCTTATGGAATTAAATCAGCTCCGGACGCCTTTCAGTCGCATTTCAAGTCGATTTTTGATGTCGATGGGGTCGACATATACATCGACGACATTTTTATTTGGGGGCGTACCAAAGAAGAATATGATGAGAGACTTTTGAAGGTTTTCAGTTTGGCATTAAACCCGAAGAAGAGAAAATAAGAGCCATAAAAGAAATGCCTCGTCCTAGGAGTAAAAAAGACGTTCAACGATTGCTTGGTGTACTAACGTATGTAGGAATATTCATAAAAAACTTTTCGAATAAAACAGTAGTACTTCGTGACCTACTGAAAAAACAAAACGATTTTGTATGGGGCCCAGAACATGAGACAGCTTTTGAACAAATTAACCACGAATTAACAAATCGACCTATCCTACAATTTTATGACGTAAATTTAGAAACAACAGCTTCAGTTGTTGCTTCAAAGACTGGATGCGGTGCAGTACTATTGCAAAATAACTTGCCTTGTGCATATGCTTCTAGAGCGTTTATAGAAACACAGTGCGGCTATGCACAAATTGAAAAGGAACTTTTAGCTGTCGTGGTAGGAATGGAAAAATTCCATCAGTTTGTGTTTAGTAAACTAATAACCGTTTAAACTGATCATTTACCTTTAATTAGCATTTTCAAAAAACCGCTTAATAAATGCTCTGCTAGGCTACAGCGTATAATGTTACAATTACAGAAATACGATATTGTCTTAAAATACAAACCTGGCTAGGAGTTAGTAATTCCCGAAAAAATCAATTTGCAATTAAGTAATGATATTTCCGAACATGTATGCATGATAATATCAGAAATTAACATTACCCAAAAAAGGTGGCAAGAATTACGCGTCCACACAAAAAATGATCCAGAATTACAGAAATTGAAACAAGTAATTTTGGAAGGGTGGCCAAACGATAATAAAAATTTAAAAAACATGTTAAAAAATATATTCAGTATAGAAGTGAATTAACCGTAGTAGACGATATTATCTTTAAAGGGCGAGCAATAGTTGTCCCGAAAAGTTTACAACCAGAAATGCTCGAAAAAATTCATTACAATCACATGAGTTTTCAAAAATGTTTGTCTCTAGCAAAGGAATCGTTATTCTGGCTCACTTTGACTAAAGACGTTAAAAATAAAATTTTAGGTTGCAATTTTAGGTTCGATACTCAAGGTCACAACAACCAGAATCTTTAACTAATCACCACGTTCCAGAACTACCCTGGAACAAGTTAGGCTGTGACCTGATGGAATATAAAGGGAAAAAATACTTGCTTCTAATCGATTATTATTCAAAGTATATTGAAATTGAAAAACTAGAAAACGACACAACTAGTTATAATGTGATTTTGAAATTAAAAAGTATATTCTCTAGACACGGTATACCATTAACATTAGTAACAGCCCCCGTCTGTTTACCTCAATTTACGTTGTTACTTCACCCACAAATGCTCAATCTAATGGTATGTCGAAAAGAAATGTACAAACTGCTAAAAATATACTCAAAAAGACACTTTCAGATAACAAGGATTTTATGTTAGCCTTACTACTATATCGTAACATGAAGATAATTAATAATAAATATAGTCCAGCAGAAATTCTTATGTCACGTAGTTTAAGAACTATTGTACCTACGTCCACTGAGAACCTAAGACCTATAAATGTAAATTATCAAAGTTATAATGAATGTTTAAGACAAAACCGCGACAAGTGTAAAAACTATTACAATAAAACCGCAAAAGACTTAAATTATTTAAAAGTAAACACACAAGTATACGTACAAACAAAACCTAAAGGTCAATGGTTGCCAGGGGTCATAGTAGAAAAAGTTAGAGATAGAACGTACGGGATAAAAATGAAGAACGGTAACATTTTAATTCGGAATAGAAGATTCATAAAACCCAGTGGAACGGTAAAGTTGAATTTAGGAAATGAAAAGTCTTCATTTTTGTCTCAGGAAAGGGAGGAAGAGAAGAATGAGGATGTAAAAGTTTATTTAGATATTGAAAGTGAAACTAGTGAACGTGATACAGAGACGAGTAAGGACACAGAATCAAGTGGGGACAATTCTGAGGAAACAGATTCTGAAGAGGGTTTTGTGAACAAAGAGAAAAGTACATCTTCGGGTCGAAAAGTGAAACCGCCTCAGAAGCTGANGGACAGCGCAGACGTCAGATTTATAGGTTATACTCCGGGCGACGAAGCGAAACAGTCAGAATTTGAGGTGAGTGACATTTTTATTGAACCCTGGGGCCGATATATCATGTATTCCGTGTAAAATGGTACCGAAAGATTGTAAAATAAACAAAACAAATCTGTCTGTGTTCGGCCCGAATGAAAATAGACTTGCGGTTGTAGGTTATGTTAATCTCAAAGTTTTACATAAAAGACTTTGTAATTTCAAAGCTTATGTTCAAAGATTTAAAAATACCTTTGTTAGGCAGAAACGAAATCAAAAGATTTAAATTACTTAAAAGAATTAATCATGTGAATAGTGCTAGCAGCCGAAAATCAAGCATAAATCCTTTCCAGAAATATCCGGAATTATTTAATGGTTTAGGTAAAATGAAAAATAAATGCAAAATAATTTGAAAACCGAACTGGACAGATTGGTAGAACTAGATGTAATAGAAGAAGTAAATGTTCCAACAGATTGGTGTAGTCCCATTGTTTGTGTTCCAAAAGGGTCAGGTATAAGGTTTGTTGCGATTATACAATGTTAAATAAAAACGTTAAGAGAACAGTTTTTCCAATGAAAAAAGTTGACGTGTCTTTAGCAAGGTTAAGAAAAGGGAAAATTTTTTCAAAACTTGATGCAACGGCGGGTTTTCACCAAGTCGAGTTAGATGAAAATAGTAAACATTTAACGAGATTTATACTTCCCTTTGGACGGTTTATGTATAAAAGACTACCTTTCGGTATAAATATTGCACCAGAACATTTTTCTAAAGAATTTTCTGAAATCCTTGCAGGAATTACAGGGGTGGAGACGCACGCGGAAGATATAGTGGTTTTCGCAGAAACCGTGGAGGAACATGACAGAATCTTGGATCAAGTTTTGAAAAAATTAAAAGAAGCTGGTGTTACTATTAATAGGGATAAATGTCGTATTGGGGTAGAAGAAATAACGTTTTTGGGACACCGAGTCTCAAAAGAAGGTATCAGTATTCTTCCTGAAAGAGTTAAAGCCATCAAAGAATTTCCAGTCCCACAAAATAAATTAAATGTTATGCAATTTTTAGGAATGGTAAATTATGCAGCTAAGTTTATTCCAAATAAATCTGAAATTATAGAACCGTTAAATTCATTGTTACCTGATAATGTACAATTTGTCTGGTTTGATAAACAGCAGGAAGCGTTCGATAAGATAAAAACTGTATTACAGCACGCGCCGGTATTAACTCACTTCGATTATAATAAAACAAACATTATTTAAGCAGACGCGTCAAGTTATGAGATCGGGGGAGCTTTGATTCAGGAAGAAGGTACGGGCGAAAGAAAAGTAGTTGCTTATATGTCAAAAAAGCTTACGGTGGGAGAGCAAAAATATAGTCAGATAGAGAAAGAAGCTTTGAGTTTAGCTTATTCAGCAGAAAGATTTAAAGATTTTATCATAAGCNGGGGGGGGGGGGGGGTAAAGGAAAATAATTCCGAGGGGGCCGGAAGTTAGCGAGAATTCAATGCCAACTACTTCTAATGAATTAGTGGCCAAAGAGATGGGCCTGTGTTTTAAAGAGTTCGGCTACGCCACCGCCTCGGGTGTTTTCATTATCCCTTCTGTAGGAAGAGAAGTTTGGGATGAAAAGTATGATTTTCTACCGGAGTAGGGGAGGGTTTTTTGGATGGTATGGTTTTCTTAGGTACCTTGGGACAACAATGATAGGTGAAGCGGTGGTTCCCTTTGCAATTAACACAGGAGGGGGTTGGGTCTGTCCTGGCATTTGTCTTGCATCCGGCGGTGACGTGGTTGCGCCGCAGAAGGCGCAGACCCAGGCAGCGTGGCAGTAATTGGCCGTATTTCATATAACGACGACATTGGGCAACTTCTTTGGTACTTTTCGGCTAAATTTTGACGTTGAGACCGCAGAGCTTGCTAAGTTCAATGATTGACTTGGACTTAGAAGAGGACTTGTCGAAACGGACGGATGCTAGTGGCCAGATTTTTTCACCTTTTGACATTCGGTAAACATCCTGGATAGCGAAACCATCATTAACAAGTTCAGACTGTATATCGTCCGTGGAGATGACATCGCAGACTCCATGGAGGACGACATGAAGGTCTCGCAGAGGTACGACGATAGGCGACGAAAATCGTCCACGGAGTTGGGTTAGATTCTAATCGAGTCTTGGGTGTTAATGGCCCGACGGCCGGTGATACCGTAGTTGTCCATGACTCTACGAATTTTCGGCCAAAGGGACTTTTGGAGGATAACAATTGGTGGAGGAGCTTAAGAGACTTGCCTCGGTTGCTCCGTTTCCGACTCAGTGCCAGTTTACGTTCGTCTTCGTCTTCGGCGTTTGTTGCGACGCTTACCGACTTCGGTGAACCCGTCAGCGGTAATAGATGACGGTCCTGATTCGGAGTGAACCTGGGAAGAAGCGGAAGGAGTGCCGTACCTGTGCCCTCACACATGGTGCTTAGAGGTGAATCAGTGACTGTGAAATCAGCAAAAATAATGAAAATTATACTTATAAAGGTACCGTACCTAATACTTTCTATAAATAGTATAAATAAAAATTGAACATTAGTCAAGCTTTTCAGCAACACTTACCGGAATCTGTGGCAAGGCAACTTAACAAGAGGCTCGTATGGGGGCAGTGATGATCGGTGACTGTGAAATCTGTAAAAATAATGAAAATAATACTTATAAAGGTACTCTACCGAATACTTTCTACAAAAAGTATGCATAAAAATTGAACGTTGGTCAAGCTTTTCAGCAACACTTATCGGAATGTGTGGCAAGACAACTTACACAGAGTCTCGTAGGGGGGCGGCGATGATCGGTGACTATGAAATCTGCAAAAATAATGGAAATAAAACTTATAAAGGTGACGTGATAGGTTAGTAGGACACCTTCTCAGGCATGAAGGTCTATTCAGACATATTAGAGGCAGAAACGGATGTTAGGACGGAGAGAGGTAGATTAAATTACTGTTCGGAAATAGTTAAAGATGTGGGTTGCTCTAGCTTTAGGAAAACCCGATGATTAGCTCAGGATAGGAAAAAGTGGAGGTGCGTGTCCAACCAGTGTTAGGACTGACGACCTTATGATGATCATAAAGTTTTTCAGAAACAGTGTCATTCTGTAAGATGAAGATGTCAAGAATGAAAGAAAGGAAGTTGCTTGTAAGGGGCGGGGAGGTACGTAGGATCTCGGGGCAACGGCAAGATTGGGTCAAGAATATTGGCAAGAATGGAAATGCCTTTTATGTTAGTGTGTCGGCAACGTGTTTGGCATTAAGATCGCCTGCGACGATCGTCGAGACGTTTGGAGGGGGAAATCCGAAATATTTAGTTTCGGCGGGGGGGGGGGAAAAGG
>NW_020439002.1:160649-181036 GCF_000699045.2 Agrilus planipennis | reverse complement strand
GATTTAGTAATTTTGCCAAACAATATGGATTCAAACATATAACTAGTTCTCCACACTATGCGCAAAGTAACGGTCAGATTGAAGCGATGGTTAAGGTAGCGAAAAATATTTTGAGCAAATCAGAAGATGTAAATTTGGGTTTATTGGCATATCGTACGACTCCCCTAGAAAATGGGTATAGTCCAGCAGAATTATTATTTTTGCGAAAAATACGATCCACGTTTCCGTTTCTTCCAAGTAAACTAGAGACTTTTATAAAAGACAGCGAAGTACAAGCTAGGGAAAGTAGTAGTAAAATCAAACAAAGCGAAATTTATAATAAAAGACATCGGTCGAGAAATATGTCACAGTTAAATGTAGGCGATGCAGTGTGGATTATAGACCTACGGAGGTACGGCACAGTAGTCCAGCGAAGCGACCTACCAAACTCATATTTGTTAAAAATAGGTAATAATAATCGATTACATCGGAGAAATCGATGGCACCTGATCGAAGCTCCATATAAGTTGAATAGTAATATAGAATCTGCGGTTAAACATTCAGGGTTGAGATCAAACTGGCCGGTTGCAACTAGCGTAGTACAAGACAACAATGGGGTTCCTAATTTTGCAGAAAATAACGCAGAAAGGGCGGAAGACGAACGAGAAGCTGTAGCTCGTGACATTGGTAGGGAACAAATTATTGATAAACAACGGGGTGGAGCTCAGCGTAATAATAGAGAACAAGTTGTCGAAAATGTAGTAAGACCGGAAAGAGTTAGAAGACAACCGGTATGGATGAAAGATTATGTAAATATAGACATAGATAATTTAGATTAAGAAAAACCACTTGTTTGTAACTGTAATGTACTTTGTGTTAAATAAAAAGGGAAAGGTGTTCTGGAAGTAATTGCCATTGGCCAGTAGAGTTCTATGTTCTATGGGCAGCAGCCCATCAGCAACGAGCTGAGGGGTCGCTGACTAACGCCGGGCTGGTGAGCACTTGCGGGGACACTACAGTACCGGCCTCCGGGCAGTAAACATCTAAACGTGCTTACATTATTCTTACCTGTCTTCCCGAAACAAAAGTAATGAAAATAATACTTATAAAGGTACCGTACCGAATACTTTCTGTAAATAGTATGTATAAAAATTGGAAATTAGTCAGGCTTTTCAGCAACTCTTACCGGAATCTGTGGTAAGGCAATTTAAAAAGAGCCTCGTAGGGGGCGGCGATGATCGGTGACTGTGAAATCTGTAAAAACAAAGAAAATTATACTTATAAAGGTACCGTACCGAATACTTTTTACAAAAAGTATGTTTAAAAATTGAACGTTAGTCAAGCTTTTCAGCAACACTTACCGAAATCTGTGGTAAGGCAACTTAAAAAGAGCCTCGTAGGGGGTGGCGATGATCGGTGACTGTGAAATTTGCAAAAATAATGAGAATAATACTTATAAAGATACCGTACCGAATAATTTCTACAAAAAGTATGCATAAAAAGTGAACGTTAGTCAAGCTTATCAGCAACACTTACCGGAACCTGTGGCAAGGCATCAACTTAAAAAGAGGCTCGTAGGGAGGCTGCGATGATCGGTGACTGTGAAATCTGTAAAAATAATGAAAATAATACTTATAAAGGTACTCTACCGAATACTTTCTACAAAAAGTATGCATAAAAATTGAACGTTGGTCAAGCTTTTCAGCAACACTTACCGGAATGTGTGGCAAGGCAACTTAAAAAGAAGCTCGTAGGGGGCGCCTATGATTGGTGACTGTGAAATCTGCAAAAATAATGAAAATTATTCTTATAAAGGTACCGTACCGAATACTTTTTGTAATTAGTATGTATAAAAATTGAACGTTAGTCAAGCTTTTCAGCAACACTTACCGGAATGTGTGGCAAGACATCTTAAAAAGAGGCTCGTATGGGGGCGGCGATGATCAGTGACTGTGAAATCTGTAAAAGTAATGAAAATAATACTTATAAAGGTACCGTACCAAATACTTTCTACAAAAAGTATGCATAAAAATAGAACGTTACTCAAGCTTTTCAGCAATACTTACCGGAATCTGTGGCAAGGCAACGTAAAAAGAGGCTCGTAGGGGGGCGCCTATGATCGGTAACTGTGAAATCTGTAAACATAATGAAAATAATACTTATAAAGGTACCGTACTGAATACTTTCTGCAAAAAGTATGCATAAAAATAGAACGTCAGTCAAGTTTTTCAGCAACGCTTACCTGAATCTGTGGCAAGGCAACGTAAAAGTGGCTCGTAGGGGGGCGGCCATGATCGGTGACTGTGAAATCTGTAAAGATAATTAAAATAATACTTGTAAAAGTACCGTATCGAATACTTCTTACAAAAAATCCGACAGATTGGGTTAATGCGTTGGTTTTAGTCAAAAAAACAAACGGGAAACTGAGGATATGTTTGGATCCGCAAGATTTAAATAAGATTATT
This sequence comes from Agrilus planipennis, assembly GCF_000699045.2. Taxonomy (NCBI): domain Eukaryota; kingdom Metazoa; phylum Arthropoda; class Insecta; order Coleoptera; family Buprestidae; genus Agrilus; species Agrilus planipennis. The sequence goes on along the minus strand of NW_020439002.1, from coordinate 178,592 downwards.
AAAAGGGAATATTATAAAATTCCCACATTAGATCAAATTACTTATAAATTAAAGGGGGCGAAAGTGTTTAGTACTTTGGATGCTACACAGGGGTTTTACCAGATACCGCTAGATGTGGAGGGTTCCAACTTATGTACATTCGGTACACCCTTCGGTCGGTATAAATTTCTAAGACTCCCTTATGGAATTAAATCAGCTCCGAAGGCCTTTCAGTCGCGTTTCAAGTCGATCTTTGATGTCGATGGGGTCGACATATACATCGACGACATTTTTATTTGGGGGCGTAACAAAGAAGAACATGGTGAGAGACTTTTGAAGGTTTTTAGTTTGGCACGTAAGAATAATATAAAATTTAACTTACAGAAATGTAAGTTCGGGCAAAGTCAAATAAAATACTTAGGTCATCTAATAACNTGAAAAGAACCTCGTAGGGGGCGGCGATGATCGGTGACTGTGAAATCTGTAAGAACAAAGAAAATTATACTTATAAAGGTACCGTACCGCATACTTTCTACAAATAGTATGTACAAAAATTGAAGGTTAGTTAAGCTTTTCAGCAACACTTACCGGAATGTGCGGCAAGATAACTCAAACAGAGGCTCGTATGGGGGCGGCGATGATCGGTGACTGTGAAATTTGCAAAAATAATGAAAATAATACTTACAAAGGTACCGTACTGAATACTTTCTGCAAAAAGTATGCATAAAAATAGAACGTCAGTCAAGCTTTTCAGCAACACTTACCGGAATGTGTGGCAAGACAACTTAAAAAGAGGCTCGTATGGGGGCGGCGATGATCCGTGACTGTGAAATCTATAAAAGTAATGAAACTAATACTTATAAAGGTACCGTACGAAATACTTTCTGCAAAAAGTATGCATAAAAATAGAACGTTGGTCAATCTTTTCAGCAACACTTACCGGAATGTGCGGCAAGATAACTCAAACAGAGGCTCGTATGGGGGCGGCGATGATCGGTGACTGTGAAATCTGTAAAAATAATGAAAATAATACTTATAAAGGTACTCTATCGAATACATTCTTCAAAAAGTCTGCATAAAAATAGAACGTTAGTCAAGCTTTTCAGCAACACTTACCGGAATCTGTGGCAAGGCAACGTAAAAAGAGGCTCGTAGGGGGCGCCTATGATCGGTGACTGTGAAATCTGTAAACATAATGAAAATAATACTTGTAAAGGTACCTACCGTACTGAATACTTTCTGCAAAAAGTATGCATAAAAATTGATCGTTAGTCAAGCTTTCAAGCAACACCTACCGGAATGTATGGCAAGAGCAATAGAAGGAGGGGCTCGTAGGTGGACAGCGATGGTCGCCAACTGTGAAAGCTGTGAAAATAAGTACAATGACATTTACAAATTTACAAAGTACTTTCTTTAATAATACCGCAGCATGCAAATATGTAATAAACAAGACATGTATGACACTTACCGGTTGTCTACTTCCTACGAAGTTGTGCGTACTTCCTCGCCGCGTATTGTTTCATGGGATCCGAAGAAGTTCCCACCTTTTCCTTGCCTTGCAGTACCATGTTTATATTTCGAATCCACGTGATCAGGTAGAATTTACAAATATGCTGCACCAGCAGTAGGTTTAGATCATGGTGGGTGCAGTGGAAGCAATTGTCGTGGTGCATTGTGTGCTTCAGCACTACCTCCATCTCTCCAGTAATATTTACATCGGCGCAAATTTGAGGCAATATATGCTGAAGTATGAAAATTGCCTTTTGGAGAAAACAGTTGAAAGTTGTCGAAGGAGATAGCAGCTCATTAGGGGAGTAAGCCCTCGCTTGAATTACAAAATAATCCTTCGCAGTCCGGTCGTCTCCCAAAAGATCTAGTCTACATTGCCTACACCTTGCCACCTTGGAGAGCACTCTTTTAGCAACAAAACCAGCCACATACGTTAATGTGCCCCTACGCAATAACGTTGTACTGCTTGGTATGTACTCGGGAATTGTCACTTCTGGAAATCGGATGGACGTTGTAGTGGTGACTTTGCCGGAGAGAAATTGTTTTAAATTATCAAACGCCCGTAAATTGTCACTCTCGCAATTAAAGGATTTGGAACGGTTTGCCAAATAATTATTAATTATGAGAGATTTGAAAGAATTAACAAAAGCGGCCGCATTAGGACTGACGTTCCGTGCTCCATGACTGCGAATGCACCCGAAGAAGTTCTCCAAGCAATCTTGATTGAGATTCCTCGGACAAAGAAACAACACTCGCTCCTTCCGCAGCACATCCCACAAGTACCGGAATCCCTCCAAAGTACGAATCCAGTTCTTAACCGTTGGTGGAATGATTTTAGCGTTCCGTGAGTTGAAAAAGGAAATGGTCTTCAGTACCGCTATCGCTTCTGTCCAAAACTGGCAATGTTCAGACTTTGACGTCACAGCGCATCTCAGTCGCTTGCCATGTTTTACGTTAATGGAGGCCCCGTTGACGGTGTCGAATAATTTGTCCATAAACAACAAAAATTCTGCGGTACTTACAGCCTCCTGAGGTAGACCGTTCGGTATTGCTGTTAACGTGGTCATCGCAGCCGCCACGTTCCTGCTGAGCACCTGAGCAGCTATGGAAACTTTCATTTTGCGGGTATTGTTGATGTGAGCCACAGTCAATTTGCTGCATATTTTGTAGTCGTCGCCCTTTCTGCCATCTAAGTCGTACAACTGACGAACGTGATCCCATTTCGCAATTTCCACAGTTCCATTCCGCCATTGGAACCGAACGTCGTTTAAAAAAAAATTGTTCCGCATGTCTTTCAGAAGGTGAGGTGCATCGTACAGATGTACAACTTCCTGTCCCCCTATCAGTACTCCGAAAAAGTTGTTTTCTTCACCTCGCTGAGCAAAGTATTCGTCGGTTTCAGCGTATAACCGGTTGATGGCAGAAACGTTGGACGAGCCTTGGTCTGAGACAAGGGCCTTAACAATTAGTCCAGCACCCTGGCAAGCCACAACAACCTCACGTATACTGCGAACTAGAACGTCCCTTTTCATACCCCCTTCGTTAAAATAGTATGCCAAGGGTTGCTTCCACTTGCCGAAAATGCCACGCGCCATGAAAACCATTACCTTGTCGGCAATAACTCTCCTTCTCTCACCAATGTGACCGTTGTCCTGGAAGCCATCCACCAAATCGGAGTCGTGATTGTACTGCAGGAGTGGTTGAATAGCCATTTCATCAAAAACGACGCTGCAGTACCGCTCCAGTATATCGACCGACTGAACCTTCTTCGTAATGGAATTCATAATGTTTTCATCGATTCCGGTGGTAAAGGGTATTTGCCGTACGAAGTCCTGACAGTCCGCAGTTGTCCGAACTTTCTCAGCAAGTTTTCGCAACTGGCGGTCATTCGGTTTCACAACTAATAACTGACGCTTGCGTAACCGACGTGCTACTTTGGATCCCATTTTAGAAGGATCATCTATCAAGAAATGTAAATTGAGTTTACAAAAAAATAAGTAATGAGGGACAACTTACCAGAAGTTGTGGGTGCAGATGTGGACGGACCGGGTGTCGCTTCTATTTCCATGCGAACGAGCACATCTGTGAAAAAAATTAAAATAAATACAATAGCATTATAGTCATATACTATATACGGTAACTTGCCGGAACTTTCGGCCACAGACGTAAATTGGGCGGGTGTTGCCTCTGTGTCGACGGGAAATATACTATCTGTGAAGAAAGTTTAATTGCGTAAATGAGAAGAACAGTCATATTATTACGGAACTGACCGGTTGCAATTACAGACGCCGTTGTCGGTAGTGGTCCGTAGGAATTGGCGGATGTGGCGTCGGCATGTAGGACATCTGTGAAAACAAAAAACTTACAGCAACATATTCGTATGAGACTTTATACGGAAACGCAGAAGTATATGAAAGAAAAGCTTCTCAAGTGATATTTCTCAGTACAGAAGTACATGCACTCCTTTGTAAATACGAAGACCTGTTATTAACCGCAAGAAAATATTAATACATTTCAATTCTTAATGTACACTCAATAACAATCACATGTATGCAGAGATTGATTTACTAATGTAATGAGACATAATGAAAGTATGGAGGACAAGTTGAAAAAACGATATTAGTTACCTCTCTCTGCAGGAGCGTTTGACAACAATAACGTCGGAACGCCATCCCGCTTTATGGTGGATTTGTTCCACTGACCATGATAAAAACTCTCCTCTCCGAAGTGAATGTGACAGACGCGATACGATCTCCTTACATGGTCCATCGGCTTCTGCAAGAAGTCAGCACGGCCAACCCGTTCAACCCACAGTTGATAAAGCTGTGATCAAAGAAAAGTAAATATAATTACCGTAATAAAAAGTTACAATTTAATATTTAAGTCACAGACGAAACGTCGGAATGATATTGTTAATATGCACAACTCCATATGAAACGTAATACGTACAAAATATCTACAGTAACCATCATTGTTAAAGTAACGTGTAATTTACAAAAAACTATAAATTGAAAATTCAGTTTCTTACCATTTCGTCTTTAGGAAACATATGCATGGGAACATCCCTGTTCGTATTAGAACAACCATGAACACAACAGTAAAACACCATTGTAGCAATTTTGTAAGAAAAAGCTGCTGTAACAAAAATTATTACTATTTACTACAGTAGAAAAGTACAGACAAAATGAAAGAAAAAAAGAAAAAACGTAAAAAAAAAAATAAGTAAACACTAAAACAACAACAACATCAACTTCAACTTCAACTAAGTATTACCAATGATAACAAAGTATATCGGAGGATAAACGTACAACAATCTACCTTTACAATGGAATTACTCCCTTTTATACCGTCAATAATAATACTTCCATAAAATGGAAATCAATGAGAAACTACTGCAGGGGCGTACACGACATACTGTGGGGTTAGAGAACCAATGAAGGCCTTCAAGAAGGGGAGAAATAGCTATTTGCATCAGCAACGTCTTCAGCAATCTCTATCATATTACATTAATTGATTAAGTGTGTTCATTAAAACGCAATTATTTGGCTTAAGGATATGTGCATTAGACAAGTAACGTGGTACAATCACGCAGAAATGAACACCCTAAAAGAACGTGCATTAAATAATTTGTGTATGTTACTTATACAATTCTCACAAGTTATAATTCTCTCCTTCAAATACAAGGAATGTCTTACGTTAAAGTAGAAATATTCATCAGGATGCATGTTTACATATTCATACACCTCATAATTTACAAAACCGTTTTGTCTATTAAAGGAAATGGATAAAGCAAATATTTTCATCAATTCAGTTACACATACATATGCCCTACTGTTTTTTACATAACTTTGCAGTACTGTATATTACTTAAACCACATACCCATGTTCTTGAAAATTGTACGTTATTGCACAAAAATGTGTACCTGTCTACGTTTTACATCACTGCGTAGGTGCCATTGTTGCATATATAAGCTACAAGGCTCACATAATAGTTTTACACCCCTCTACAGATAACTGCATCAATGATGTTTTTTTCAACATAACTACAACTTCTTGCATTTGCAATTCCCTCCATGAAATGTCTTATCATATCTACTTCATCGGGAATATTTTTTTAATTTACTATAACAAAATTGCGTACGTATTTCTTTACAGTGTAGATGTATTCTTCATTAATTTGCAGGGTTTACATCAATAGTAGTTGTGTAATACGGGGTTTCTCCATTCTCAATTCACTCTACTTTCAAAGGTGTATACAATCCTGTGATTGTAACTAATTCAGTTTTATACAAGATTTGCATATTTCATATTTTCAAAACCCATTATTATATGCATGGTGGCAACCGAAAGCCACTGCATACGTAAAAATTGAAAGTTTTTGATAACTGTTCTTTACATTACCTCACGTATTATGTCCTTGTAATTGCAACGTATAAACAATGTCGTAGGTATTAATTCAGACGTCTAAAGTTAACAACATGCAATTGAAAATGAACTTCAACATACATATACCAATCATTCCAGACGTTTCCCAAAAAAGGCATGTAAGTTGTGATTGTATGTTTTATGGGAATCTTTACATATGTACAACAGATACAATTTCATCAAATGAAAAAAGCAATGTCAGATAACTGTAATCATAAATAATTACAACAGAACAGATATTTGCAAACATTACTATTTCAAGTTTATGCGATTACCTTGCGCTATAATTAGCTACGTCTTGCAGAAAGATACAGAAACATATACATTGCATTGACAGTTACAAATTACATTACTCCCCACTCCTTCTAAAAAGCTTCATTTTCATGGAACATTGTGAAGGAAAAACGGAAATTCCGTTAAAAATATGAACACAAGGCAAGGAAGACGATTGAAATTTTTTTTTATTAACATCATGCTTTTGCCGAAATTTCCCATTCGGTGTGCAATACTTACAACTGCTTGCTAATTGAATTATATAAAGAATTACATGTTATTATTCTCATTATTTTAATTTTAAACAATTTTCTAGCTAAAATCCATGTCTATTGTATTAGCGTACTTCAATTAGATACATATTTCAGAAAGAAGTGTACAGACACGGAAATAACATTATTGATTCCAATACGGTATATTATTTACTACCTGAAGGATTTTGGAAATATCTTGCATATTTGTATACAACTTTATGTACTTTGTCAATTTACCCGATTAGTATTTTGCATGGGGAACATTATTAGCTGTTTTTTGTCAAGTGAATTTCATAAAAGTTAATTTTACAAGAACATCTCATTTAGTTCCATTGTATAATTGAGTAGGACAAAAATAAATTAGTGTGAAGCAATTATTTATGTACGTATAATTTTATTTGTTTCAAATGCAGCTCCAAATTCGCACAACTATGGCAAGCAAGGTCACTTGCAAGCGAAACCAAATGTAGGTACTGTTCGTTTCAAGAAGTTGGAGATATGCCCCTTCCCTTTATTAGGATGCGCCGTAGCATAATTCCAAATTCAATCATATATATCTGCGGAACTCATTTCTCCACCGATCATCGAGCGAGAACTAGACAAAAGTGTACAGTATCATTTGCAAAATTATTTAAATTGCTTTGATAAAATTTAAGAATATAGTTTATTTAAAAGCATATTTAGCCAAAAATAATAACCAGTGAATTAACTTAACTTGCTACACACCTATAAAATTTTCGATTTGTTTTCTATTGTTAATTTATATACATTTTTGTTTTAAGAAATTACTAAACGTTTTCGTCTAGTACAGTACAGTTCTAGCCGATCTCCAAAGACCGCCCAATGAGAGCCCTGCTCGTTCAAGCTTGTTCCAACTAGAGGACTCTAGTTCCAACTATTTCTGTCTTGCTCACGTCTAGTGTGTATTCTTTCCATCTTTGCGCAGATTTATTCAAGGTCACAGTTCTAACAAATAGAAATAGACTGTACGTACTTCTTAAATAAATAAACTGCTTCTGATAACGCTGACTATTCTACGTTATACTATTCATACCCATCACAGTCAAAACATTGGTTAAGTCATTAGTCATTATTGAAATAATTTTCCTTATTCAATTTACTATTACACATTCGACAAATATTCTTATTATAATGGCCTGGTTTTGATGGGATCCCAAACCTCTTCCTTCTAGAAGCACGATACGGCTTAGCTAAACCCTTGTGGATCCTGTTTGAGAAATCTCTCCAGTCAGGAATTTTTCCCGACAGTTGGAAGATGAGTCTCATTCAACCGATCCACAAGGCAGGGGACAGGTTGAACATAAAAAACTATCGTCCGATAGCTCTAATCAGCGCGATCCCGAAGTTCTTTGAGAAAGCCGTGACCAACAAGCTGAAGCCCTTGATCGACCCTATCTTAGCCAACATGGTTTTAGATCCGGTAGATCAACCTCCACCAACCTGGTTCTCCTGAACAAATACATCTTTCGCCATCTAGATGCAAATAAGCAGGTTGATGTGATCTACAGACATCGCCAAGGCGCTCAATCACCAGGTCCTGCTGCGCAAGTTGAGAGCTACTGGCTTCGAAGGGCCGCTTCTGTCGTGGATCGGCTCGTACCTTATTGGCCGTAACTATTCGGTTGGTATTGATGGTTCTGCGGCTACCTCATACTCTGCTGCTTCAGGTGTACCTCAGGGCTTCCACCTCGGTCCGATGCTTTTCAACATCTTCATCAACGACCTGCCATCAGTCTTCAGATCCAGTCAATCGCTGCTGTACGTCGATGAGGCGAAACTTTTCCGCTCCATCTGCTCCAACGATGAGGCTATCTTGCTCCAGCAAGATCTGGACCGGTTGGTTGTCTGGTGCTCTGAAAACGCTCTCGAGTTGAATGTTGCAAAATGCAAGGTTTTGCACTTTTCGCGCAAGCGAAACACATTCAACTTTCTCTACACCATCCACGAGGACCCAATAGCAAGCTTCGACAATTTTGTTGATCTGGGTGTCAGGTACTCATCGAATGGTTCCTTCAACTCTCACATTGACGAAATTCTGCTGAGGGCACGCAGGACTTTGAGTTTCATTTCAGGAAACTCTAAGCACTTCAGGTCGCCAGTCACAGTGAAGACGCTTTACACCTCGCTAGTCAGGCCTGGGCTCGAATATGCGACAGTGGTATGGTCGCCAAGTCCAACGAATCCGTCCAGCACAAATTCCTGAGACTATTTATGTGCAAAAACCACCTTTCTATGTCTCCTTTAGATCAGGACTACTCTGTTGCACTAATTCTCTCGAATCTTGATACTCTTCAAAAACGTCGTCAAGTTAATGATCTGCTATCTTTTACATTCGATACTCAATAGCCTAACGCTCTGTATTGATTTATATAACTTGTTTAATTTTAATGTACCATCTCAAGCTGTTCGGCGTCCACTACTTTTTCGCGTTGATTACTGTAGAACCTCATTTGCTTATTTCAGTACCATTCCGCGTTTAACGAGATCAGCTAATTCTGTTGTTCATTCNATTTATATAACTTGTTTGATTTTAATGTACCATCTCAAGCTGTTCGGCGTCCACTACTTTTTCGCGTTGATTACTGTAGAACCTCATTTGCTTATTTCAGTACCATTCCGCGTTTAACGAGATCAGCTAATTCTGTTGTTCATTCGAGAGATGAATTATCCTTATCATATTTAGTTTCATTTTTATTATGGGGTATTTATTTTATGGGTTTAACGTTTAGAAAGTGCCGTTTGTTGATTTTATGATGTAGCGGATTTTTCACAAATTATAAAGATCCCTCTCTTACAATATTTTCAGTTTGAAAACCCCGCCTTGTAAGTATCCACGAAGATGTTTTAAAGGGTTAATCACCAATGGTGCTATTCGCCACACCCTTAGCATTTCTTCCTAGTTTTAAGCCTTAGATGTTGGGTTTCTTTATTTTAGGTATCACACAGACTAATAAACCGTAACAGTTAAAAGATTTTAATTATATAACGTAAAACACAAAGAACACACAAAACGTAAACGAAACGTAATTTNGGCATTATGTAAATGATAACGGTTTTCCCAGAAAAATGTATAGAGATGGTATGCAGGTGGAGGTTTATGACAACATTTTACATTGTTTTGCTGATTATTTTGAAAGTGTATATCAGGCCTCTTCTGATTTTGTATATACTCAGGGCAATAATTTTATTGGGAATTTTTATATTGAAAAAACTGATGTTATTAACGCTATTGAATGTTTGAATGATACTCCATTTGTAGGACCAGATGAGTTGGTTTTTTATAATAAATGTAAGAACTCAATAAGCGTACCTCTGCCAATCTTGTTTAATGCCCCTCTTATGAATAATTAATAATAATAATAATTCAACCTAATGTATGGAAAAGATCATATGTTGTTCTAATTTTTAAGACAGGGAATAAGTTCTGTATTAATAATTACAGATGCTTTTTTAAAAATTTTTGGTTTGCCTTACTTGGTGAATGAACAACATGGATTCGCTAAAGGAAGATCAATAGTATCCAATCTATTGATTTATAATGATTTTGTTTTAAATTCTTTAAAAAATGGATCACAAGTTGATGTTGTTTATTTGAATTTTTACAAGGCATTCGATACTGTTGATTAGGGCATTTCATTGCATAAAATAAGAAATTTTGTTTTTTTTAATTCAATGATTTTATGGTTTCAGTCTTATCTCTCTGATAGACAAATGTTTGTAAAGACCAATAATTGTTAAGTCAAGGTCCTTTTCTGCAAGTTCTGGTGTTCCGCAGGGTCCAATACTTGGCACAATGTTCTTTTCGCTATTAATCAATGATTTGACTTTTGTTACTTCATTTGTAAAAATTCCAATGTTTGCTGATGATTTTAAGATATTCATAAAAGTTTCATCTGTACTGCAAGCATCTCAGATGCAGAGGGACCTTGACAAGGTTTTGAAGTGGTCAAGGGAGAATAATATGGACTTTAATATAAACAAATGTAATATTATGTCTATAAATAGAGGTGATTCTTTGATATTTGATTATAAGTTGGCAGACTCGAGTTTAAATAGAGTGTATAAATTTAAAGATTTAGGAGTCATACTTAATAGTAGTTTTGATTTTGCTGATCATTTGCGATCCGTTACATTTAATGCCAATAGAACTCTTGGTTTTGTCTTAAGGGTTTCAAAGAACCAAACACTTTAATATATTTATATAAAACTTTAGTTGTTCCTATACTAATTTATTGTTCAGTAGTTTGGGCACCACACCATGATGTTCATATTAGGAAACTTGAAGCATAAGTTTTTGACTGAAAGTCCAATGTCTTATCTTGACCGTGATTATAAAGGTATAAACACTAGATTTGTCATCAATACAATCTCTACATTTTTTTTAATTTTTTACATGTATATAAAATTTTGAATAGCTTGACTGATAGTCAGGAATTAACTAACTTTTTTAAGTCCAAAGAGTTTGATTATGATTTGAGATGGAGAAGGCCGTTGAGAGAAAGCAATACTTCGCCTAATTATATATTTTTGACTAAGGCGAAATTGGAATATTTTCTCACAAGATAATAACGTTCGAAATGTGGTATTATAGGCGAATGATGAGGATAACATGGATAGAAAAGGTAAGAAATGAAGAGGTATTAGAAAGAATAAGAGAACAGAGGACTTTATGGAAGTCAGTAAGAAATACGCGAGATAGGTTGGTAGGACACCTCCTTAGGCATGAAGGTCTTGCCAGAGACATACTAGAGGCAGAAACAGGATTTACGAGGAATAGAAGTAGAGCTAGATTAAATTACTGTTCACAAATAGTTAAGGATATACGTCGTTCTAGTTTTAGGGAAATGCAAAGATTAGCTCAGGATAGGAAAGAGTGAATGTGCTTGTTCAACCAGTCTCAAGACTGACGAACTTGTGATAACGATGATAAGCAGCACTCAATGAGCACTAATTAGGCTGATCCTTAATTAACTTTACCTGCCAATTCTTTGTATTTTTCTGGTATAAGTACACAATGCTAACTTTAGCTAAAGTTAAGTTTCTAAAATTCCCAAAAAAGCATCAAATTTTTAACTTTGACAGTAAATTAGCACTCAATTAGCACTAAATTTTCAGCAAGAAATTATTAAATTCTGCTTACTTTACAGTGTTAGCTTTTGCATACGTCGATATCGGTAAATGCAATGCGTTTAGCATTTTCCCAAGTTTTTTTATTATACAGAACCGCAGAATTATCTGTATATCCTACTATATTTTAGCTGCACCATCGGTCTCAATGAGATCATTAGTGAAGATTAGAAAGAGGAAGTGACCCAATACAGTTTCTTTGGTACACCATAAATTATGCTGTTTCTGAACTATCAACATCTTGTATTTTAACTTTTTCTTTACATTTATTAAGGGAGGACTTCATTATGTTAAGTACCTTGCTTTTCATATCGACGACTTCAAGCTTTTGTAAAGATGTAATGAGTCTAACGCTTTTGAATGATAGACACAAATACCCACGCTTTTAAGGGAAAGATCCAAACTATTTTTGATAGCCGAGGTGGTGTCACTTATGGTATCCATAACGGATTGTTTTCCTAAATCCATGCTGTGTTTTAGCAAACAATTCCGTGGATTGTAGAAATTGTTGGATTCTTTTCTGTAGACATGTTTCACACGCTTTAGCCATAATTGCAATAACTGATATTGGTCGGCAATTGAAGGGGTCGTCTTTTGCTCTTTTTTATAGACTAGCAGAACGATTGCAATTTTGAAAATATCTGGACATATTTCTTCTTCATTCGATTCGTTTATAATTTTACTTAGTACTCAACTTTTGGGTCTCCTTGTATACAAGTCAAGATCGTTTCACAAAATTCAATACGATCTCCGGATCGAAGTGCAGAAAGATATTTCAACTTGAAATGATATAGTTCATTACTTTTCCAAATACCAAAAGATTTACTAACTACGTTATCTCCGTTTGAAGTAGCAAGTTTGGTACAATTGTTTTCGCAGAAATTTAATCTTATAGCTGATTTCTTAAAATTCTTTTTAAATTCTCCATACTCACTGTTGATAGACGAGGGTAGCTCTCGGTAAACACGCTGCAAATTTCGTTTATTATTTTTTTGTTACATGCTCCATGGATAAATAATAAATTTAGAAAGTAATAAAAATAATATTAAATTTTTACTCGAACACAAGATCATTATTTTTGGATCAGAATAATTTAGACGGTTATTACAAAAGAAGAAGCACAATGAAGGAATCGGAAGATCATTTGAAGCTATGCCTGCAGCCCAAACGAGCTGTTACACATGTGTACAAAAAATTATTTGGAGGGTGTTTTTATGTTTTTTTTCACCATCCCATTTCATTTGGAGGTTAGTTTTTATATCATTTTACTCGTGGACCAAATATGCATATTATATCAAAAATGCACAACTTTCGGAGTCTTGTCCTCGAAATGACAGATTTTACTGAAATATAAACTTTCAGTTTCGCAGATCAAATGTCTGGAAAAAAAATTTTGAATTGTCATGGCAGCATTTTGCAGAGAAAATTGTTGGTATTCAATTGATTAAATTAGGAACCCCAAAAAATTAAAATAAAACATCCGCTATAATTAAACATAAAATATATGGATTATTAAACATAACAGAGACGCTAAAACTATATTTTCGATAAGAATGTTCCAAAATTAATAGGAAAAACATAAAAAACTGATTTAGAATTTTTTTTATTGTTGCCCCGCGCAGGAAAAATTCATCCGGGAGTAAAATGATTTAAAAACAGTTAATGTTAAAATAAAACTTTCACAGAAACACGTAGCATTCGTAAATTATTTTACATACGTTATTTAGGTTGATTTAAAAATATACGTTATTTAGGTTGATTTAAAATATCTGTGTGTCTTTTGTTGAGCTAAACACAAATTTTACTACATTAACATTGAGGTCCTGACAAATGTCTTTTAGATAGGAACTTGAACTAGATGAGGAACAAATAAACAGTACCTCTCGAACGCTCGCAGTCCTTTTTGTTTCTTGGGGACGCAAGTTCCACCTCAATTCGAAGAAAATATCGATATGCATGGATATTACTGGCGCGTCATCTAGATATATAACCGACCCACCTGACCACTCTCTTCGACCTTCGAAGCCAACGGACCATTCCAGCAGCGACGAACTTCTAGTCTATAAGCCTCGTAGGCGATATTTCTACAGCCGTATACACATATATTCATACTGTTCGACATTGCACCAACAGCCAAAAACCTTTGGGTTTAACTTTTATTTATCTTTTAGGATTAACTGTAGTAGCCCAGCAATCAACAGTTATTTGAGGCGGAGTACGCAATGTCCCTCTGAACATACATACCACCACTCGACCTATCCTAGCCTAACCTAACGTTTCTTCTCTTTTTCGTATACCAGCACGACCTATACAAGACTTCTTTCACTCCTGTACGTTAGCCATCCTAGCAATGACTATCCCCAAGAGCCCCGCATTCTTGGAGGGACTTTCCCTTGCGGAAGCCTTAACCTCAGCGAGCGAGCTGCAGTCCAAGCCCGCTATGCTAAACGAGTTCACCCGTAATCATTCACGAGACTCGCCCCTAAGTCCCATGTGCGAGGACACAGTGTCTGGCACGTCATCTGTTACCCTACTCCCCCAAGCTCAATTTAAAATAGAGCAACCATCCGCTGTCACTGACGGCTTCGGCCGAACTTCTTTTCTTTTTCCGTCTTCACCATCGTTCACCAACATGAAATCGGAAGTTGAACAGCCGAGTCAAGGCCCTAAAGCTCCCCGTCATACTCCTATCCGACAATTCTTCGAGTCATGGACAATCACGGCATTGCTTCCCGTCGAGCGGTAAACACCCAAGGCTCGATCAGGATCTATCCCAACTCCGTAGGCGATTTTATCATACTTCGACGTATTCAAAGTTGAATTCTTAACCAGTTAGCTCCAGCAAAACAGGGATCTTCACGTCGTCCTCCGTGGAGTCTGTGAAGCCATCTCCACTGACGATATCCAATCCGAATTAGTTCATAAAGGCTTCGCTATTCGTGGTGTCTGTCGAATGAGCAACTCTGGAATAGAAACTCCAGGTCATCATGCAAACTATGGTTGCCAGTATAGTCACCGCCATCCAAACACCCACCCATAGATAAAACAGACCACCCAAATAATCTTCGAGTAGTTACCTGGAATGCTCAAAGCATTAGAGGTAAATTGACTGAACTCAACATTTCCTCGGCGTCACTTCATTTATCTCATAAAATAAAACTTTTCGTCCCTAACTTCACATCCTATAGAAGAGACCGTGATGACGTAGCCATCCTCGTTAGAAATTCTATAAAACACAAGTCCATCTATTTGGTCAGTAACTTATTAGAAGCATTTGGCATTGAAGTCTCGCCAATATCTGTCCCTTCAGAATCATTTCCCTATACTCCCTCCCATTTGAATAAAATCTTTCGGATTTTCCCCTCCTCCTCCTCGCAAACTTCTTGACCATCGTTACAGGCGATTTCAATGCCAAACACGCCTCCTGGGGCTGCCAACAAATCAACAGAAAAGGCATATCCATTCTTGCAAAAATTCTCGACTTCAATCTCACTGTTGAAGCCCCCCCAGCTCAGCGTACCTCCCCGCCCCTCACTCAACTTCCTGACCTAAGCACCGACCACCCTTCAACCCCAATCGAAGTCTTTTCAAACGAAATTATCAGCGTCCTCAAGCTCTCCAACGAGAACTTAAAACTCGCATCACCGAATTCTGCAGCGCCACCTTCGACGATTACATCGCTCAGACAGAAACAAATCCCAAAAGTACTTGGAAATTGATCCGCTCTCAACGAAACAGAGCTCCACATCTTAAACAAAACGGCTCCATATTGACTTTAGATATGAGCAGAAACCTGCAATTTTCGTAGACTATCTCTGTCTCCAGTACTCCTCACAACCCAGCCCTGCGGATCTTGCCGACTCACTAGTGAACCACAGCCGCCTCCCAAAACTTCGTATCCTCTATCTCCAACTTCAAGCACACGTACTCCCGCGAAATCTTGCTTACCATCCGATCTCGGAAAAAGAGAAAAGCCCCTGGCGCTGACGGAATTTCCAACGGTGTCCTAAAAGTTCTGCCACCAAAACACATAACCGCACTCCGCAACATCACAAACGCTATCATACGACTCGACGACGAAAAAAAGCCACTGTCATCTGTTTCCCCAAAAAATGGAAGACCCTCAGCTCTTCCTCAAACTACAGGCCCATCAGTCTATTCAATTCGCTGAGTAAAGTAGTTGAATTCGTCCTTCTGGACTGGCTTCTTGTCCACGTGGAGCAAAACAACCTCATTTCCAACTTCCAACATGGTTTCCGCAATCAGCACGGCACCGGCCATCAACTTCTCCGTGTTTCCGAGCATATCGCTGACAACCTAAACAAGCGTCGTCACATTTCCACGCTTTTGTTTGGCATCCAACAAGTCTTCGATCGAGTTTGGCACGAAAGCCTCATCTCCAAACTTATTATCCTAAACACGTCATAATTCTTAATCGGGGTTATCCGATCCTTCCTCCCTGACAGAACCCTTCGTGTTCGCGTTGGCTCTGCTTTTTTCCAAAGCAAACCCGTCACGACTGTTGTCCCCTAAGGCTCCAAGTAGTCGCCACTTCTGTTCAACCTTTTCTACGCAGAAGTGCCGTCCCTTCCCTCTATCCTCACAGCTCTTTACGCTGATGGCATCCCCTCATGAACACCGCTCAAACCATTCTCCAGTGCTCCGCAAAAATTAACAAGTTTCTGTCCCTGCTCCTAAATTGGTACCGAAGATGGAAACTCTCCAATAAGGAGGCCAAGTCGGAAGCAATTTTCTTCTCCCGTAGGACACGAAAACCACCCCCTATCATCGTCAACAACCACCCCATTAAATGGAGCCATTCCGTCACATATCTCGGCGTCATCTTCGACGGAAACTCATTTGGCAAAAACACATCCTATTCATACATTCCAAGGTCTTAGGCGCTTTCATCTCCCTCAAGCCCTTCTTCCAAAACAACTCCATCTCCCACTAAACCAAAATCCGTACGTTCAATGCAATCATCAGGAGTATTTGCTCCTACGCCATTCTAATCTGGGACTGTGCCCTTCCCCACCATCTACAAATCCTCCAAGGCACCTACATGCGGATCTTTCTTTCTGCGCTCAACTACCTATGGTTCGTCAGAAACGCCCAAATTCTGAAAGAAATTGGTTTATCTTTACTATCAACGCATTCCGACTAACCGAACGACCATTTCAGAAGGCCCCGCTACCTTCTACTCTTAGCTGCTCCTCTTCCGCTCATTCCTAGTTTCGCGTTTTTAGCTCATCTGAGATGGTCTACTGATTCAAATTATACCCCATTTCCATCCCAGATGCTTTGTTTTCTTCACCGAATTCCCCTTCCCGCTTCCAATCTCTTCCCACAGAACCTTCCTCAGGATGTATACTACTCGAGGGTTTAAGTGGGTGGATGCTTCGGCAAATCCGACACTAACCGCCTTCAGGGGGTGTCTTTTAAAGATCTGGCACTGGTACAACCGAACTAAAGCAAAAAGCGGGCAATTCAAAGTGGTTCCTTGTTTGCTTTGTTATATTTTAAAAGAAAATAAAGGATTAAGTGAATAATTGACAATAAACAAGCAATATTCTTAAAAATTTAAGAATTGTTTATTGCATAACATAACATACAGGCTATCCAATAAAAGTCAATAACAACGACAAATAAACATAATGCAGAACCTTCAGTAAACATAGGTACGATTATAGTTTTCATTTCACACGATTTTTTTCAATTTAGAGTAGAAATAATGTTTTGGTACAATGTCAGTCCAAAGTAGGTATTTCATTTTTGTAATTAATTAATTAAATTTAATGTAATGTACGTTTTGCGTCAAAAAACATTAAGTTAAGATTTACAATTTGCATCACGAGACCGCAAACATCAAGAGGAAAAATAATTATGGTCTTATGGAAACAATTATGTAAGCCTTTCTATAAATATGCTCCCCTTGAAAGTAATACTGCTGCAGTTTTCATTAGGCAAATTACAAATGTTATTTAATGAAGAATGCATCGCAACTACCTTCATTAACTGTTGTGTATAGATGGCAGCGAATATTCGAATATATATATATAGGGTGTCCCAGTTATAATAATTAATATTTATACCACAGCCTCCTACGGGCATTTGGAGCATAAAATGTTATAAGACTTTTGACTTTTGAAACAAAATAAAAAATTATAAAATTATAACAGTTTTGATGCCGGCCCTGCACAATCGCAAATTAATTACGATTGCCAGCTGATCGTAGAAAAATTCACCTTCAGTAAGTCGGAATCAGCTGCTTTTTGGGTAATGTTATTGTTTATGTTTGGTATTAAGTTACGGATCAGCCGAAGAAAATGCACTCGCGTTAAGGTCCATTAGATGA
>NW_020439002.1:143055-155841 GCF_000699045.2 Agrilus planipennis | reverse complement strand
AACTTTCATCGTCTGAATATCGCATACCTCGACGCAGCCGATTGTACAATTTTAATCAACGGATCAGAGGTCCTATTCCATTACCAAAATTCGTCCACTTTCAACAAGGAACTTCAAGTATGTACTTTGATTCGTTATCCTTTTCCAATTTTTTATTTCCTTGCAAGCCTCTGTTTCTACTTTATTTTATACTTTACATAGTACTTACAATGGCATCTGAATCACTTAAAGTTCTTATCAAACAACGTGGTGTTAAAAAGGGACAAATCACTCGCATTCATACATACATACATTCTCATGAAAGCTTACATTGTTTTTGTGTCAGAAAACCGTAAAGATAGACTAGAAGAAGTATATAAAGAGTGGTGTGAAATTCAAAATTAAATAGAATGTTTAGACGAAGTCATAGATTGTTGGGTTTTTTATTTTAGGTATCACACAGACTAATAAACCGTAACAGTTAAAAGATTTTAATTATATAACGTAAAACACAAAGAACACACAAAACGTAAACGAAACGTAATTTCTTACAATCATAGATGATAGAACATGTCCAATAATACCATACACATAACGAACTGTTCGCCATCTAGTCCATACAAAAGTAAATTAACTATTCAAATTTACATTTAACATTAGATATAAGAAGTGACCAAGGATTTCAATCGAAGCAGTCTGCGCCTCAATCTTCGTTATACGAATATCACGTACTTTACACCGATATCTACACCGAAACGACCACAACAATCACGGCATTACCGCCTGTAGGTCAATTAATACTCAGGACTCAATTCGTGTCTACCCCAGCTCAATCGACGAGTTTCGTCGTCTATCCTCTTTCCTGGACGAATCCAAAGTCCAATTATCTACCAACCAGCTCCAACAAGACCGTAACTTTCATGTCGTTATCCGTGGTATCTGCGAAGACATCCAACGCAGGGCATCGAGTCCGAACTCAGCCACAAAGGCTTTATTATCAAACGCATCCATCGTATGTCTAAAGGTAACAAAATCTGGTCCCTTGTCTAAGTCCGTTTTAATAAGACCGTTTCAAATTCCAAGACAATTTTCGATCTTGGTAAACTCTGTGGTCTCAACGTCAATGCTGAGCCAAAAAAAGCAACGAAGGAAGTTCCCCAGTGCTGCCGCTGTTTGAAATTCTTCCATACAGCCATCTACTGTCACCCAGCCTGGGTCTGCGCTTTCCGTGCCCGTAACCACATAACCGCAGAGTGCAAAACTAAGGACAAGAAGGATGCCACTCTCACTTGTGCTAACTGCAAAGGGAACCACCGCACCAACTACCGGGGCTGCCCCAAGGTTCTCAAAGAGACCTCCCCTTCACCCCCCAAGAAAAATGTCACTCCTGTTGCTTCCCAAGGCACAAGAAAACCCCACCCTCCTGCTACCACCTTAGCAATGCCCCCCACAATCAATTTCCTGACATCCTTGACATTTTCGTCACAAAAAATGTTACACTTTCCGCCGATCCTATCGTCAGGAGTTCGGACCACTTTCCAGCCTTAATTGAAGTCGGCCGCCCAATCATCAACCCCCCAAACCCAACCACGTTTCTAGAATGGCTAGATCTCCATTACACCCTCGCAACGTTTTCATTCAAGTGCACCCCACTTCGCACAATAGCGGAACTTGACGAAGCTGTGAATTTCCTTTCAAACGAGATAACCAGTGCAATCGAGCTCTCCACTACCTCCCACCCAACGCCCACCAAAGAAAAACCCTCCTCGCAGACATTCTTGACCTCCTTAAGAGGAAAAACAAGGCCCGACGTCTGTGGAATAGACACCGCGACCCCGCGTACCGTGCAGAAGTAAACGCCCTTCAACTCGTCTCACCGAATTCCGCAGCGCATCCTTCGATTACTATATCGCTCAGGCAGAAACACACCTCCGAGGCACTTGGAAAGTGATCCATTCTCTTCGTAACAGAGCTCCCCATCTTACGCCACTAAAGCAGAACGGATCCACCTATTCTAAGAAGCCACAGTCATCTGCCTCCCCAAAAAAGGGAAGCCCCTCAGCTCTCCCTAAAGCTGCAGGTCTATCAGCCTGCTCAGTTCGTTGAGCAAAGTAGTTGAACCAATCCTTCTCGATCGGCTCTTAGACCACGTGGAGCAAAACAACCTTCTCCCCAATCATCAACACGGCTTCCGCAGGCATCACGGCACCGGATACCAACTTCTCCGCGTATCCGAATACATTTCCGACAACCTTAACAAGCGGCGTCACACCTCCATGCTTCTTCTTGACGTCCATCAAGCGTTCGACCGAGTTCCTCAAAACTCATCGCCCTCAACATTCAACATTTTCTAGTAGGGGTTATCAGGTCCTTTCTCACAGACAGAAGCCTTCGGGTCCGCATTGGCTCTGTTCTCTCTGCCAGTAAATCCGTCACAGCCATCACCTAACCGCTCCGAAAACCTCCCTCCATCATCGTTAACAACCGCCCCATCAAATGGAGCAGCTCCGTCACCTACCTAGGCGTCGTCTTCGACAGATGCCTAAACTGGTGGCACCACATTAAAGCGACCGTAAGAAGGCTCTGGGTGCACTCATCACACTTAAACCTTTCTTCCGTAATAACATCATCTCCCAACAGACCGATATGCGTGCGTTCAACGCAATTATTAGGTCCTATGCCATTTCCGTCTGGGGCTGCGCCCTTCCCCACTGTCTGAAGCCTTTGCAAGGAACCTACATGCGGATTCTTCGTTCCGCATTAAGCTACCCCTGGTTTGTCAGATACACCCAAATTCTGAATGAAACCGGTTTACCTTCTCTTCCTGAGGCTGCAATCGCATTCGCCGCAAATCTTCGGGCCTCAGCATCAGACCACGCAAACCCCACCATCTCGACACTTTCTAACTTCGCACCGAAACCAAACGACCGCTTCCGAAAGCCCTCTCACCTTCTACAATGACCCGCTCTCTTTTGCTTACTTCTAGCTCCTAGCTTCGCTTTTTAGTGCGAGTGTCCACCCAGTACTTCAGAGGTGGACCACCTACTTCGGTTTTCCTCCCCAACACTCCCTTCTACCCCCCACTATTAACCCTCTTCCAATCTCAACCCTATCCCCAACCCCAGCCTTCCACTTTCTTCCCGGGGATGAGCAACCCACAGGCTTTATCTCCTCGCTCGAGAAGGGCTTTTAGTCCTCGAGGATAAACCAAACAGAAAAAAAATCCATCGAAGCACGAAGCGCTTGTCCAGTTAGTCAAACTAATCATTCGTTTGGAAATATTTAAAAATATAGTCTACTGCGCTGCAAGACTTCTGTTATTCTACCTTCCATCCCAAATTTAAGCAACACGCCTTGTCAATAAGTCAAAGTTGTAGAATATCTGCCTCTGAACATTTAACACTTCCTTTTCATAATATTCAACTATTACCGAAAATATTGAATGCAAGTTTTAGTGGCGTTTCGGTAACTTCCTTTTCGCCAACTATTGCGGCGTACATATTTAAGAAAAAAACACGTATATCAATAACAATTGCTATATTGGACCATTTACCTAACAATTATGAATTCAATTCTACTTTGCAGTACAAGACGTTAACAATAAAAATGTGATATGTGGTGCAGTATATATACCTCCAAACTCTGTTTTGAGTGTTTATAAAGCACATGTTGATAAAGTTATTGATGTAACTTTTATGTTTCTGATTTAATGATCATTGGTGATTATAATCTGCCCAAGATAACATGGAATAACACTAATGGGTTATCTTTGAACTGTTTTAATGTGCACAGAGTTGTGCCGATATTGTTCTTGACGCCTTCTCTTTATTAAACTTAAAAACACTTTATCCAGTTCATCATTTGAAGGATTACACATTAAGCTTATGTTTTTCTACTTTGTCTGCTACAGTGCACCCAGTTACTGATTCTTGTGATGCTTTATTGGTTACTGTTTTATTTAATTTGGCTGATTTAAAATGTGACCTATTGGACTATAATATAACTCTGACTTTGATAGTGCAGATTATTAACTGTTAAATGACAAGTTGAATGAAGTAAATTGGTGCGATACCTATTCTTGCTGGTGAAAACCTGAACGGTGATACAGATAGACTTTACAATATTATTAATGACATTTATAAAGATAATGTACCTATTAAAAGGATTTTCAAGAGTACTTATCCAAAGTGGTAGTCTAAAGATCTGATAAAGTTGGTGATNGGACATTTGGAGCATAAAATGTTATAACACTTTTGACTTTTGAAACAAAATAAAAAATTATAAAATTATAACAGTTTTGATGCCGGCCCTGCACAATCGCAAATTAATTACGATTGCCAGCTGATAGTAGAAAAATCCACCTTCAGTAGGTCGGAATCAGCTGCTTTTTGGGTAATGTTATTGTTTATGTTTGGTATTAAGTTACGGATTAGTCGAAAAAAATGCACTTGCATTAAGGCCCATTAGATGACTGAATGATCGCAAACTGAAGTGAACCTAATGTGGTCCATGACGTCGAGTATTATGCTATTTTAAATAGAAAAGAAATTATAACGACTACGGGATTATTAAAAGCGGTGCACAAACAACCCTGGCCACCCAGCGTTTGGTAACATAACGTACTAGTGTACGAAAACAAATGTATGTGTTATAGTTGTAAAAATTGAGACAAGATGCAGACCTACTTTGACCAAACACATTTGTTAAACTGCTCATTCTGACATTAGTTTTGTCTGGCAGGGCTCATTAGCCCCATGTGGGGTAATACAAGGGTGTGTCCAAAAGGACCAATTTTGGTTATTTTGTTTTTATTAAATGTAAAAAGCTAAATATTGATATAACCTCGTATAATTACACTGCTGGAAGTGACTAGAATAAATACACATAATGTCGTAGTTTCTAACAGGTTGTTCAGTTTGCTTTGGATTGTTGTGGAATTTACTTGCTTGTTAGTGTTAGTTTATTTTTTAGTGGTCATTTCATAAAAGACTATTACAATAAGGACAATTAGTAGTGTGATAGTGCATTCTAGTAGGGTTTTTATTCAACCGTCAGTTGATGCTGAGTTACATTATACTATCGTATAATTCGAAATATTCTCGGTATCTTGGCCAAAATTCGCAGTAACAGGGTACGTCGCTGTCAGTGTTGCATTGAAGCGAATGGCGGATAATTTCAACATTTTTTATAAATGGTACGATTTTCTTTTTCATTTTTACCTTCTTTTTACAAGGTGGAAGTGCATTCTGCTTCTTCCCAATAGGTGGTACTTGTTACATCCACACTAGATCAGCATTATAAGTTCAAATTTGCAAAGACGATTTGCGAGCTCAATTGTCACTGGATTGAAAAATTGTATAACACTTTTTTGTTGTATTTTGTGTCAGCAAGCCATGGTTTCCTTTTTAATTATTATAAATGGGACACCCTGTATATTCCAAGTATCGTCTACTAATGTAGGGTAAACTTAGATGTCACTAGTATCGTCAAAATTTCGGGAGTTTTACATCTAATTCTAGTCTATGGGTGGAGTATAGCAATCTAATCGCGCCCACTATTGGTGAAGCAGGGTATGAAAGGTCGAGCGTCAGCGACACCTAAGTTTACCCCACGTAAGTTTTTAAATTTTTTAAAATACCAAAATCGGCATTACCGACATACATTTTAGTGAAACGACAACAGATGATGCGACGGCGGTTGCAATTACCGATGGAATTCCCCACTAGTTATAGCGTATACCAGGGTATGAAATGTCGAGCATCAGCGACACCTAAGTTTACCCCATGTATGTTTTCAAATTTTTTAAATTACCAAAATCGGCATTACCGACATACTAGGCGACATACATTTTAGTGAAACGACAACAGATGATGCGACCGCGGTTGCAATTACCGGCGGAATTCCCCATTAGTTGTAGCGTATACTAAGCAATAGTGAGTAATTTCACAACTTGTAATATTTTAAAATTATTGTGAAAAGTACTTTTACCTATCCTGAAAGTAAGTAATGATTATGTACTTCAATCATGCTTTACAATAAGTAATTATTTTCTGAAATAGAGCTGAGAGGAAAGAGTATTTTCTGTCCCCATTAAAAGATGAAAAAGTACTGCATCCAGTGAATACATATCAGGGAAAAAGAAGAATTGTTTCAACTACAGGTAGTTCTGCAGATAACAGTTTCAAATATCCAAAACATATATAATTATTTGTTATAGAAAGTACCCTCACAATGGACAATAAAGAAGCTAATATTTCTGCAGTCTCTGAAACGTTAGCACCCCCTGTAGAAGCAGGAAGCAGTACTAAATTAGGTAAAGAACAATTTCTTTGTTCATTCAAATATACCTGTCTTAGTATCTATTATTTTAATTAATTGATGTTTTGATATTAACTCGTATATTGTGCTAATTGTATTTATTACTGTATTTACACTTTATTAAATTTGTTAATATTATTTTTGTTTTTTTTTTTCAATTTCCATTTAAAACAAAAAAAATAAAATTTAGTGTAATTTTGAAATGCGCGCCTTAAGTTACGTTTCATAGTTATATGTATAGATAAAGTTTTCTTTGTCTGTCCCATTCATATATATATTCCAACTATCAAGTACTAATGTATTTGTTAACTGTTATCTGCATAACTTCCTGCAGTTGAAACAATTCTTCTTTTCCCGTCATATGTATTCACTGGATGCAGTACTTTTTCATTTTTTAATGGGGCAATTCCGTCTGCTTCCATTCCTCTACCAGAAGAAGTTCTACAAAACATTTTTTTTAGAACTTAAGTTTCACAACAACAAATTACAATACCTGCCACTTTCGTTGGAACCGCTGTTACTTCAGGAAAATGGAAAGCGGCATCTTCACCTTTAACTCCTGCAGGAACTCTATAATCTAGGTAGAACATTTCAAATTAATTTGACCCCGTAATAGTGTAGATTGTACATCACGGTTTTTCTGTGTTGGACAGAAAACATCCTTTCTTTACTTATTGTAAAGCCTGATTGAAGTACTTAATATATTACTTACTTTCAGGATAGGTAAAAATACTTTTCACAAAAATTTTAAAATATTACAAGTTGTGAAACTACTCACTATTGCTCAATAACGCCATAACTACTGGGGAATTCCTCCGATAATCGCAACCGCCGTCGCGTCATCTGTTGTCGTTTCAGTAAAATGTATGTCTGTAATGTCGATTTTGGTAATTTAAAAGATTTGAAAACTTACGTGGGGTAAATTTAGGTGTCGCTCGCGCTCGACATTTCATACCCTGTCCTAGTCTAGGTGGTGAAGCATAGATAATAATATGATCATACTAATGCCATTAAAAAATTTAGTATTATTTGTAATCATTACTTATTATAAATAACATAAAAATAAACACCGCTTACCATAATAGTTCAATCTTCAAGCACAAATGACACGTAATCAATTGGCGTCGATTAAATTAATTTTATTAGTTTTTGAATAAATTGACATTTAATTTAAACATTCTTTTTTAACATAACAATTGTAATACTTACATATTTAGAACCTGCACGACACACAACTTACAATTTACTGGTAAAGTTGGAACCAGTGGATTACTTATACCGTGCCTAGTACATACGACTTCAGCGTAAGTATTGTATGTTTCTTATCTATGGTTATATTTAATAAAAGCTGGAATGGTCGTTTTTGCTTAACTTATGATTATTTAGAGATAGAAAACACACCAGACGGTGTGTCTACGGAATATTTACGATTTTTACCGGAGTTTAAATTTGTGATAGGTTATTCCCGCAGTGAGAAGGGAATATACGTATATATGATATTTAATGTTCTTTTGTTTCAACTTTTTTAAAGAAAAAGGAATGGAATATATTATAATATTTTTATACAAATGAATTCGGGAGATTTCGGAACTATTCGATTAATTTCGATAATGTTTGACAGATATACCGCGCGGCGTGTTTTCTATCTTGAAAACATCATTATTAGCACTTANAATTTAATAAAAAATATTTTAAATTTAAATTATCATGTCTAAAGGTTTTTTTAATTTTGGATTAAAGTAAGTCAAATAACTTGTGTTTTAATGCGACTGGACTTTAACATTTTTGTAGGTCTCCTGCTATTACATCTAGTACTCAACAAAATGGAATTACATTTGGAACAAATACAACTGCTCCGTTAAACTTTGGGAGTACCTCAACTGCACAGACAGGAACATCGTCTTCTACTTCATTATCGAATGTACCATTACAATTTAGTTCAGGGCAAACAGCCTTTATGTTAAGTACCCCTACACCTTCCTTAAATTTAGCATCAGGATTGAAGGCTACGACAGGTATCTAGAATCATTAACTTTATACCTTCTTGTATTTACTACTTCTTATCTATAAATTTTTTATTTAATTTTGGTACATTTTTGAAATTTTGTTATACCTATCACAATTGAAGTACAATGTTGATATAATAAGGTAAATTAGAACGTGACTTTTTGAATGTAAACCAGCTATTACATCTGGAGGAGCAACAACTAGTGGTAGTCAAACACAATCGTTTACATCATTAACTCCAAATACAAATATAGCCAGTGCTGTGACTTCCTCTATTAGAATAACAACTACATCAGCACCTATTGTGGGAGTTTCTACAGGTTTTGCACCTGGTAGTAACACAACTTCAGGGGTCCTGCCTACACCTACAACTTGGGGTGACTAAAGAATTATTTTCTTTTATTTACAAAGGGTTAATTGAATAAGGAATACTGTTATTCGATTTTATTGAAATTTGGTTTACTGATACAATTAATAATACCAAACAAAAATTTAAACGAAAATATGGAAAATCATCACAGCTTTGAAAGTCATAACAGAGCAGAGACCTAGATAACTATGTTTTCTGTATTATACATTTGGGAGACATTATAACAACCAGAATTACTTTCTTAAACAAAGACAAACATTAGGTACCTATATCGGAAGACAAAATTAAAAGAAAAAATTATAATATACTTTTAATATTTCTGAAAAAAGGCTCAAGAAGCAAAAATGGCAACAGTGTCATTTTAGTGTGTATTTTCTAATGCAGCTTTTTTTGGTAATCAAAAATGTTTTATTTTAATTTCTTTAAGATTTTTAAATAAAGATAGTCTTTATGTCGTCATCAAATTATATTTAAGACAAAAAACATAGAATCTCTTGCTTTTTACGGATAAATTCATATCTCTGTTTGGCATGTTGCCGCGCCATTCTCATTAGCCTTTAGTCTGATGGAAAACAGATAAATAACGTATCCGTTCTTTTGTGTTTTATTTTCTAAAATTATGCAATACTAACAAACACATTTTTGAAGCCATATATAATCAAACAATGTATACCTACAAAGAATACTCCGTAAATACAGTCTAACGACTAATAACTAGCGTTGAGTCACGTACAATCACCGTATAATGACGTAACACCTGGCCATGCCCCTTTTCCCTAGAAGAGGCACTTTGTAATTGTTTCAAAGACACTAAACGTGCGAATAAAATTTTGATTTTTTGCAGATCTCTTATTTTTCACTTGAACTTTGGATTTATAAATTAAAAAAAAATTGCCAGACAAGTCCATTATAGACGAATCGTCGGGGCAACTATTCTACGGACCATGGCTTATTATTAAAAAAAAGTACTTCAGCAATTGGTTTTTTCTGTTTGAAGTGAATAAGCTACATTTTTTATGTCTGCATGTTTTAGTTTTTTCTATTCTACATTCCATAGATGCTCCTTATTTGCCCTTGGTACTCATTTTAAGTCGAAAAAAGGATATAATACTGAAGCCAAGATAGTTTTTTAGCTTTAGGTCATAATAAAAAATTGAAATTGTTTTTCAAGGCTTTTTTGATTATTTCTATTATCACACCATTATTTATTTCCAAGGAGTTCAAATGTTTTGATTCTCATCTACTAAGTCCGATACCTTCAACTCCACGTTTTGAAAAGTTGCTACATTCTAGTGGCTAATGTGTTAATTAAGTAGTGATGTTGGAAACAATAGCAAAGTATTCTACACCTTACTAATGGAAGATATGTTCGGAAAAATTTTTCAAATGAAATACAAGTTGCTTTTCTTAAAGGAGTATTTAAATGCGAAATAGCAACAGGTATTTTGTGTTTGCATTTTAAATGCATTTATTTCATATCTGCTGGTGATTCATAAAATATAAAACTATTGATGAGAACCAATGCGACAATATGGATGTTGTGTTGTATATGTAAACAACGAATAGTACATAGTACTATATCAGACTAGGCACGAATTTATCGAGAATTGTCAGATTCATGATCAGATCAGGGTGAATATTATCAAAAATAACTCATTTTTGAATTTTCCATAACTTTTAAAAAATATATATCTTCTTGTAGATTCTTGTTTGGAATTATTAATTGTATTAATAAGCCGAATTTCAATTTCAATAATATCCATCAGTTTTATTTCTTATTCTGACAATTCCTCTTTTGAAATGGCATTTAAGTGAAGTGATTTTCTTTTGTATAACAGACTACTTACGTTGAATTTTGCCATGACGCTATAAAGATATTTTATGCAAATTAATGCAAGGAGAAAAATTCTTCGTATGTTTCATATTTATTGCTTGTTTATCATAGTAATCTATATCTTTATAAATAGAGTTCGTGATATTTGCATTTATTAATTTTTTACACAAACAATAATTAAATTCTTTTAGGTAGTTCAAATACGTTACAACCCCCTCTCAATTCTACAGTTACAACATCAACATCAAACTTGACGTCTAACGTTGGTTTGGGTGGAATTTCAACTGATGTGAAAACTACCACATACATATCCACTCAAAAAGAAATATCACCGAAAGATCAATCACTTCCTAATGAAATTCTTAACACAGTTGAGTCCTTTAAAATGTTTGTAAAAAGTGAAAAGGGGTACAGTTCAGATATATCAAGATGCTCTGCTAAAGAA
Source organism: Agrilus planipennis (assembly GCF_000699045.2). NCBI lineage: Eukaryota > Metazoa > Arthropoda > Insecta > Coleoptera > Buprestidae > Agrilus > Agrilus planipennis. The sequence goes on along the minus strand of NW_020439002.1, from coordinate 144,888 downwards.
TATAAGAAAGTAGAAGATGACATTGATATTTTAATTAATACTTTGAATGATATTGAATCTGAACTTCATAAATACAGAGGTGTGACAGAAAGACTTAAATATGATGTTGCTAGAGGATTACAGTATATTGAAATGGCTCAAAGAACTCAAGATACTCCACCAGGATTGCAATATGATAATACAACTCCCATGCAGTTCTTCATCGACTTAATAGATAATTTTGAAAGGGAAATGCATACGTTAAAGATTCAACTAGAGGCTTTAGACAAATGGACAAAAAATTCACAAAACTTAAGCAATATTACATCAGAAGGTATTTTCACATTTATTCGTTGTTTTTCCTTGACTTTTTTACCAAAATTTTAACTTGTAGATATTTCACTGGGTATGAAAAGACTTTATGAAACATTTGTTGCATTAGCAGGACAATTTCAAGCTCTTCACAATCAAGTTGAGACTCAAAAAGAAAAATTCTTGAACTTAAGAAGAACTATCTTGAATGACCCAACAAATATATTTGATAATAGTTCTAAAATCGACCAAAATAATGAAGGTATACACAACATTACATACACAGTTCCACTCATTCCTGCAGGACCAACACCATTTAATATAATTGGAAAAACGCAGGCTTATCTGATTTCTCAAATTGCTAATCCAGGTATGATAATATAGTACTTGTCTAAAAGATTGTTAGCATTGGCTTCAACATGCCAGAGATTAGAAATATCAAAATGTAGTAATAAGTGTATATTGTTTTTTCTCAATCTCTAGTTTAAGAAATAGTAAATATACAATGTAAATGTACTTTCAACAATCATAAAAATTTTTATTAACCTAGAGGGGCAGTAAGCCGTCAATTGTGGGCGTATAAATGTTGATATCGCATTTTTATAAGATTGCGTGTGTAACAATTACTCATTGGCATACGGCATGTATTCTCTTTCAAATAAGCTTGAACGTATGCTACGAACATACCAAGTTTGTTATGACGTACAGTCACTGTAGTAGTAGAAACGATGTAACCTACAATTCTCGTGCGTAGCTTATATCGTAGCTTTATTGATAAATAAATGTACATCAGTCAATATTGAGCAGATTGCTGTACCTATACAGAGTATGCTGATGACCCACATGCAATCTTAAAATAATAACAAGGTCCCTTTTAATGTAATCGCTTTGTTAAACTGAGCCATGCAAACCAAGTTATATAGAATGTGTTGTTAATGGTCAATATGCCGTAAAGCCGTACATAGATTAATATTTCCAACTTTCATCAACATATGTTGGAATTGCCTATGAAGTGCTGATGAAAACTAAGTTCGAAGAAGCAATCTACATGTGAAGGCTTCGACAAAATATTGACCAACAACATGCTGTTTTCTTCAGACTAACTAAATTTATTTTTTCTTAATTTGAAACACTAACCTTATTGATTTGAAATGCTTTAAAGATCATTTGAAATTGTTCTTACATTAACGTGTCAAAAATATTTATAAGTGTTTTTGAAGGTGTTAACATGGTCAACCCAGCACAGGATTCTTTTGGTAGCTGTTCGCCATTTAGATTACCAAACATTAGTTTTTCAACATCACATTCTCCATTTCAATTAAATAAACCTCCAATTGGAAACAAAAGAGGTAAAATATAATATAATCTTGAATTACTTTCTAAAACAAAAATTTTAAACTCTAATTAATAAATAAAATTAAAATTTAAACAGAAGTTTATATTATTATTTATTGTTTATCTATATAAGTAAAGTGCCTTTATAAGGATTACATTGTTAAGGTACGCTACAAAGTAGAAGCTGTAGATCCACTCGATCCACTT